>NW_006207133.1:452184-477016 GCF_000334495.1 Tupaia belangeri chinensis
AAGGGAAGGAATTCTGAGTAAGTCATGTTGACAGAGTTGTCAGAATTTACCAATAGATTTGATATAGGAAAAAGAGAGAAGTTAAAGACGATACCAAGGTTTTTGGAAAGGAAATGGATGAATTGTAGTGCCCATTATTGAGAAGAGGAATACTTGAAGAACGGCAGGTTTAGGGGAAAAAATCATGATTGTCTGTATCCCAGAGACTTCACTGGCTTTGAATTCATGCATATAAAGGGAAGCTTATAAAAATTTCCTAGAATGTGGGACAAGCAGATGGTGTGATGGTTATGATGCTGGACTCTCACATATTCGACTGTGGTTTGATTTGGACCAGGCAGCTTAAACTCACACTGGTTGCATGTGAGTGTGTGCCCAAAATACTGAGAGGAGAATGGAGGTAAAGGGATTATGGCATGGCCATCCCCTATGGGGAATATTTTCTTGCTTTCTGTCTCTCTGTTTCTGTCTCTCCAGTGAGCTCACACACCCTATAGAAAAAAATCTTTCTCATATCTTTAAAAGGAAAAAAAATCCTAGCATCTATGGATTTCCTTTGCTATCATGTGTTCTTTGATCTCTAAGAACCTGAGTAATCTGTGGGATCAAGTAGAGAGTTAAGAGGATATAGTACTACTTTCTTTTCAAAAAGGAAGTAGAAAAGGCAGGCTATTAGGTAAGAAAGTCAAAGATCTTTTGACCCTAAGAAAAAAATTTAACCTTAATTTAAATAAAAAATGTCCTGAGCTACTAGGTGACGTGATGTTTATGGTGCTGGATCCCACATGGCCAACTCCACAGTTAGAGTCCTAAACTCTGCAGGTTGAAAAACATGCCAGGCGAGTATATGTGTGTGCCCAAAATCTTGGGAGGAGAATGGAAAAGGAACTGTGGTGTGGCCATCCACCTAGTATGTGTGAGGGGTGATTTCTCATCCCCTCTCTCTCTCTGTCTCTCCCTGGCAAACACAAATGCCCTATGACAAAAATCTAAAATAAAAAATAATTTTTAAAAGCGCAGGTTTGAGTCATGTATCGAGAGATCGATATTGTAAATAGATTTTTCAACCAAATTCAGTTTTCTTCTTTTCTAATAAGTGTGAACAACCTATTAATTTATTCTCATATTTAAATATTGTTTTCTCAGCCTCTCCATTTCCCCAAAGCTTATAGGACCAGATGCTAACAGAAGGACCCAGGTTAGTATAAGGATACTATTTAATTTGTACTTCTTAAACCTTTTTAGACTTGCACCAAATGTTGGAATGGCCTTGTCTACATGATCATGAAAATGTCTTTACTGCATATTTATTATTCTTATACAAGCTGTATCTTTATCTTCTACCAATATTATGATGCTAGTCATTCATGGGCAAGCCAACAAGGATGCCAAATCACTCAAGGTTTTTAACTAATTTCCGAAATGCTGTTCAATGATAATGTTCTTTCACTACCCTCTACTTTCTCTTTGCAACTCCCTCAGGCAATATAACTCTGGAACTTCCAGAAAAAAAAAGAAAAAGAAAGAAAGAAAGAAAGAAAGAAAGAGAGAGAGAGAGAGAGAGAAAGAGAGAAAGAGAGAAAGAGAGAAAGAGAGAAAGAGAGAAAGAGAGAAAGAGAGAAAGAGAGAAAGAGAGAAAGAAAGAAAGAAAGAAAGAAAGAAAGAAAGAAAGAAAGAAAGAAAGAAAGAAAAGAAAAGAAAAGAAAGCAAGCTATGGAAAAAGTCTCTTATTGACCACAGCTGCCATTGTTGCATCTGTATAAAAATTGCTACATTTTCATCTCTCTAGTAGTTAATTGTGTGGATGCTCAATAAATATATTGAATCTGCTATGTACTTCATAGACCAAAATAGTAAGATTTTAATAGATTCTCATGCATTCTCAAATATGAACATGCTATACAATTGGTTTGCTGTGAAGAGATGCAATCTCTGAGCAATAATTGTTTTCTAATTTACATTTTTATAGTGTGTCACAGAGAGAAAGATGTTCTCCCTCAAACTTACATATCTTCTTCTTCTGAACTGATTTTATATTACATAGGGAGCTAGAGATTGCACAAAATAATTGGGGCTAAAGAGAAGACCTTATAAGGTTTCTACAAAATACTTGATTTTACCATCTGCAAATTGTGAGGCATACTCCTGTCACAGAGTTTCCTATACTGGGTAAGAAATATTCCTAAAACTTTGCTCATTTCTTTTGCTAACCTGATGAACACCAAGCTTTTTAAAATACATATATTCATACTGACCATATTTTTCATGCATGCACTACTTTTTTTGTAGGAATAAAATGAATCATAATATCCTTTAGAAAGAAACTGCCTATCTCTATTTGCCCTTCAACATCACCAAATGTGTGCCAGCCCCATTGCCTACTGGTTAAGGGAGCTGGATCCCATATGGCTGACTGTACCATCTAAATCCTGGTCCCTGCAGCTTAATAAAACACTAGACACATATTCATGTGTGCACAAAATCCCTCCAGGGGGGAGTAATGGAAGAGAAAGCATGGAGGTGTGACCATGCCCCTTTGGGAGGATTTTTCCTCTCTCTCTGGCAAGCATACACATTCTCCATAAAAAATTAGTTTTTAAAAAAGAAAAAAATGTTGCCACATTTTTCATTTCCTATTTTAATCAAATATTTCAAATGTCTCTCTTTCAGTAGTGCATCTAGACTATAAGCTGTATTTCAAGACTACATTTCATTGTAAATAAAAATAAAGTGAGGGCCAGCCCATGGGCTAGTGGTTAAGGTGGCTCGACCCAACGTGGTCAACCATGTAAATCAAGTCCTGGACCCTATGGCTTAAAAAACACACTGAGTACATCTGCATGCTTACCCAAAATCCTGAAGGGGGAAGAAATAGAGGAGAAGTAGTGACCAAGCCCCATGGGGAATGCATTCTCATTTCACCTGTCTCTCTTTCTCTGTCTCTCTCCAGTGAGCCAAAAGACCCTCTGGTAAATTAAAAATTAAAAAAGAAAGAAAAGGGAAATGAAATGATCGTAATTCCAGTTGGTACACTGAGGTTTAGAAAAGAGTTATGGAACAAGTTTTAGAAAACTGTGTAGTCATTAAAGTGATGAGAGATAAATCCCAGATTGTTTAAAGGTGTAATCAGTGTTAATTAAACTGTCAGGTTATTGATTGATTGATTGACTGATTGGAAAGATTTTTTCTATAAGGTGCATATGCTTTCTGGAGAGACAGAGAGAGACCAAGAGAGAGAAAGTGAGAAGTCACCCCTAAAGGACTTCTACCTCAGCAGACAGGGCCTTGAACATTGCCTGTTGACTTCTTCTGTTCACAAGTAGTTGAAAAGAGTCAATAAGAGAGCATGCTTCATGAAATTTAAAGTTCTTCCAGACACCAGATAACCTAGAACAAGGTACAGAAAAATGATAAAGTATAAATATTTTTAATTCTAAGAAGGTTGTAAAAAATGTGCATATAGGCTTACTATGCTGAGATACTCTTTTTAAAATTTGAGGAATAATGTAAGCAAGAAAGTAAAAGTTAAGACCCAGCTGTAATAGAGCAAGCTGGACTCTGCCACTAGACAGGCTTAGGCCATGTAGGATGCCTGGGTTCTACACCTGACCCGCACTACAAAGTAGATGAGTAATGCGTCCTTGTAGTCCTGCTTCTTAGGAGGCTGAGGCAGGAGAGCTGTAAGCTCTTGGCCAGCATGGTCTACAGTGAGATTCTTGTCTGGAAGTGTCAAACAGGGTAGCATGGATCTGCGGTCAGAGCTACTCCAGAGAGTGAGATAGGAGATTCATATCTCAGTGAGATCTTGTCTAACCTCCTCCTTTCCCACATACACATACAGAAAAAAGAAAAAGTTAAATCAAATTACTCTCTAAAAAGATATGTAGTAGAAACTATTCAAACTTAATCATAGGCCTTTTTTTTCTTCTGCTTCCAAGAAAAAGGTAGATGTTAATTCTGCCTTGGATATTTGAAACATTTAAAGAGAGTTGGGACTGGACTGGTGGCTCATTAGCAAAATACAACCCTCTGTAGAGCTGACTACGTGGGAATGTTGTGGGTTTGCGTCCAAGGACCTCTTGAAAATGTGGTACATATATATGTACAATGATCCAGCACTAAGATTGGGTGTGTATTTCTCACTACTTCTCTCACTCATGAAAAAAATAAACTTTTAAAAAATAAAATAGAGACTTTACTAACTGGTGTATTAAGTATAGACAATATCTGATTATGATTTGATGACTAGTAAATAAAGAGATACATTTGAAATACTATTCCATCTGATACCTACTTTGCATTTTAATCTTTCATTTATTCTTTTATAAAATAAAATATATTAATTAACTTGGTATCTGGTAAGCAAAGGAATGTTTCTTCTGATTTTTTTAACCAAATTTCTTCTAAAAAGTATGTGCCTTTGTGATGCTTTTGTTTTATTTTGGTTCACTATTACAAACATTCTTTCTTTTTTATTTTTTTTTAAGGTTGCCATAAGGTGCATGTGTTCACTGGAGAGGAGAGAGACAGAGAGAGACATGGAGAAGGAAAGTGAGATATCACCCTATGGGGATGACCATGTTGCAATCCTTTCTTCTCCAGTCTCCTCTTGGAATTTTTAGGCACTCACACACACATGTCTGTTGTGATTTTCAAGTCACCAGGTCTGGGACTCAGACTGTGGTTGGCTGTGTGGGAATCCAGTGCCTTAACCACTATGCTACCTGCTGACTCACAAACATTCTTAATGACAGTTTTGCTAAGAAAGAAATTAGGAGTCAAAATTATTAATTTTTACAGGTAAATGAATTAAGGTGTATAAGATCAAAATAGGAGACTCTGTCAGCCATTTGACTGCATGGGATTTTCTCTCAAAGATTTCTGCTTCAGTGGACCTACGCATCATTTAAAAAACTAAGGTGACATTATGGAGACTATAGCTGCCAATTAACCATAGACTTATCAAATTCATTTTTAGCTTTTATTTTCTAGGATGTTAACATTGACAAGTAAGACACTGATGTCATAAATACATGTAGGTTTTTGTCCCATATAAAATTTTCATTGTTGTGAGATGATCACTGATAAAATTTAGGAGCTCTTATAGTCATTAACTTGGTAATTACAATGAAAATGAGCAAACAAGAACGATCAGCTCAAGTATGAACCAAAATAAGAATATTGACAATGAGGTTATTGGACCATGTTTAGCATTTTGAGGGGAGTAACAGATAAGAAATCTAGATTCTTGATGATGGATATACAAGGAATAGGGGCCTAAGTTTATTATAAAACTCATATTTGTGGCCTGACTCTCAAAAAAAAAAAATTACTTGGGACTAGCAGATGGTGTAACAACTATGATGTTGAACTCCCACATGGCCAACCGTAAAGCAAGTCCTGGACCCGGTGGCTTGAAAATCATGCCAGGTGTGTGTGCATGTGTACCCAACATCCCAGGAGGAGAATGGAAGAGAAGGGATTGCAGCAGAGCCAACCCCCCTGGGCAGGTGATTTCTCACTTTCCCTCTCACTATTTCTGTCTCTCTCTCTGGTGAGCACACACACCCTAAGGCAAAAATTTCTAAAAAAATATAAAATGCTACTTTACAATATATAAAGAACATCATTTTACTTCATGTATCCCTTCCTATATCTGAAGGGAGTCTAAGTGGACTATTTTTCCATTTTTTCTCATCTGGAATTGATACCCAAAGCTGGCACCTTCCAGGGGCTTCTTCTCACATGAAAGATTGCCTTTATGATGCATTTCAATGGGAATCTAGTAGCCCCAAAGATGGGCCCTTATGTGGATTTAAAGGTGTGGACTCACAATGAGATAAATTTGTGGCTGACATCCATAGAGTATGAGCTCTGGGAGGTCTTCCTTCGTCCTCACTCAGGGCTTAAGTTTCCACTTATTTATTTATTTATTTAATTGGAAATCGACATTTTATTTTTTATAAAGGATTATTTTATTTAACTTTATTTATTTATTTATTGTAATTTGACTGAAGAGGGACAGAGTGGGGGCAGGGGGTAGTGAGAAGGCAAGCCACCAGGTCCAAGGCTTGAACTGTAGTTGGCCATGTGGGAGTCCATCCCCTTTAGCCACATACCACCTGCAGACCTGGAAAGCAGCACTTTATAATTGTATAAATCTATGTGGTAAAACTAATGTTTTATTAGAGAATACAATGTGGGATGATTAAATCCCTTCATATATGAAAGAAGGTAAAGATCAGACGAAGCACAGACCTAATGTCCTACAAAGACAGTGGCCGTTCCCTCTCTTCTCTGGTTTTCACAGACCTTTCTCCAATCCATGTTGATTTATTCATCTTCTGCTGAAATCTGATGCCTTTGCAGGGGCCTAATTAATCTCTCAGAAAATGATGGATGATCACTTCTTGTTTGATGGCATTGTTCTCTATATTTGACAGTTTTACTGTTCAAAAGCATTTTAGTTTGTCTTCACTTTTATCCGTTTACCTTATTAGCATTTTTTTGAGATCTTTTTTTTTTTTTTTCAGGTGTGGGAAGTCATCACTCTAGGTATTCCACTGTCGTCATTTCCTACAGTCTCCTGAACAATCGCCTCTGTTTGGAAAGGGTAGAGGGTGGAAAGAATGTAAGACATGTATGAAAAGCCTCATGTTGTAATTATCTACCTTCACAACTGGAAAAGTTAATGTTCATATTTTACAGAGGAACAACTAAAAATTTAGACATAGTAACAAAAATTCTTGCTCCAGAGAGTTACAAAAGGATTGGTATGTGGCTGAGCTCCAGTTTTAAGTCGGTTCCCAAACCCATAGTATTTTTCAGTTCTCTGTGAACTTTGGAATATCATGTCATTATAGGCAGTAATTGAAAAGTGAAAGCAGTAAGTTTTATTGTGGCATCTTTGAGTAGCACTTGTTCTACATTTGGCTGTATCAGTTGAAAGCTTTCATTTGAGGGTTAGCAAAAACATCCATGTAGGTTTCTGGATGTATTCTCTTCCCTGAACTCTCCTTTCATTTGGAAACAAACATATGGCTTTATTTCCCCATAGGTGTGGACTGTAACCCAAGCTGAGCTGAACCAATCATAATATCCCATCCCCCTACCATGATGATTGGTCCCAGAATGGGCTCTTCAGCCAGACAAAGGCAATTAGGCTCCTTTTCTGGGATATTTTTGCTAAAGTGTCAGAGAAACATCTCTTGAGGCATGGAATTCCACCTGACCATATTCCCTGGTCTATGACATAAGCTTTTCAATTTTAATAACATTTTAAAAACAATAAAGGCAGCACGAGAAGAATATAACAGCTTGTATACCATCGGGATAAAGCAGAGGTGAGAAAGAAGGAGAGAAGAAGCCAGGGTGAGAATAGTAGGAGACAAAGAGAAAATGATCCAGTAACTTTGATTCCTGGAAACTTCCTTGGAGTTTCATCCATGTCCTTTCTTGGTTATAAGAACAACAACAAAAATGTTTGCCCCTAAAGTAATTTGATTCTGTTTCTGATATGCTAATGTTTTGTACCCTAAGATTCCTAATACATGTAACTACCCCAAGTTAATTAGGCCATAATAGGTCTTATATTCCTATCACTAGGCACCTTTTTAGTAAAGGAACAGGAAGTTAAGGCAAAATACAAGCATGTTTTATGATCTTTCCAAGGGTCATGTTTAATATGGCATGGGAACCTGTCTCAGCATACTCTAAAAAACACTTGTCTTAGCATGTAACCCCTATGCTTTAATACAAACTCTGTTAATAAATATCTCTATTAGTTTGGACATGCAGTGTCTGTAATCTAATCTCCAATCTTAAAATGAAGGAACAATTAGAAACTGTCTTAATTCTAGCTTTCCTTCCAGTTATAAAGCCCTGTTATTCCCTAACATGCAATGCTTCTTGGATAAGCTTCAGTCGCTTAATTAACGATGGCTTAGAAATGTCCTTAAAGGTGTGGCATAAGGAAAAGGGGGGATTCTGTAAGGATTGAACTGAACTGTAGGTTGGTATCAACCTGATGAGCATGAATAGTTCAGTTTCTATGCTGCAGTGAAAACATAGGAAACCACAGAAAAGAGGGCAGGAAGAGGAGATGGAGGTGTTCCTGAGGGAAGAAACGCACCCTACAGATAATCTTATATGGGATATGCTCAACTCTCTGGGGTTAGAGTCAAAGGTAGCTATAAAGCTGTTGGGTCATATGTTTGGCTGTTAAGTGAGGTTGAAAGTGACTTCCTAATTTCCATTGAAACTTACCTATGAAGGAAATTAGTTTTCACCCAGTGACCACAAGTTATGTTTCCTAAAATGCAAAAGTTAAGACAGCATAATCCTCTTTTATATAATAAATGCATGGAAATACATTCTTGTCCCCTTGAGCTATTCATATTTTAACAAAATAATATGCACACTTCAATGTGAGATGGTTTTTGATAACACATTACATTGTATTAAATACCTGCATTCTCACAACAGCACACTCCAAATCAGGTCCTTTGGACTGTGGTGAATGATGTACAGCTCAGTGCAGGGCTTTCAGGGCAGTGAAGTGAAAATATGACTCACTTTGGAGTCAGACAGATTTGATTCCCAGCTCTAGCCCCTATTACTTTATAAACTCGGGTGAGTCTTTGTAACTCTAAACCTATTTTCTCATATACAATGTGTGGATAATAATTCCTAACACGTAGGGCTGCTGTGAGCACTAACTCAGGTGACTATGTAAAGTACCTGGCACACAGTAGGTGCTCAGAAATGTTCATTTCTTTCTAAATAATTAAACCTGACTCAATGCATAAGGCACACTACTTGTTTATTTTCTTTTATTCTTAAGATGATGCCATGCTTTTTCCTTTTTCTTTAACTCAGTGAAATTTTTGTCATTTCTGTCATTGGTTAATTCTTTATATCAGTCATACTCTTCAGTTGTTATCTGGGTTTTCAGGACAGTATTATCAATAAAGTTTGTGCAAATCAGGCATTCAAATGGGTGTTTGTACATCTTTGTAGGGTGCAGTGTGGTTTTTTTAAGCAGTATATCTTGTATAATAATGAAATCAAAGATAAATTTATCCTCTTCAACATTTAACATTACATTATGTTGTGCACATTTTATATTCACATCCTTTGGGGTTTATTTTTTGGGGGGGCAGGCAGATGTACACATTGAATTGTCAATGATACTTTTTACTGTTTTTATATACTCTTCATAACTTATTCTACTTGTTTATATGAATTCTTATGTCTGTTAATCATATTCTGCTCAGTCCACCCACCTACTGGTCACACAGCTTCTAGTATCTATGGTTACTGTCTCAACCCATGTTGATTTTTTTTCAGTTAATTAGATTTGTCTTTATACCTATATTGTTTTAATTCAATTTTAATTGAAATACTTCCAGGCTTTTTAGGACTCTCAGATGCAAAGACTCAGGATGATTCTCTTTTTCTCTTAGTTTATCAGAGTCTAATGATTAGGGTTTATTCCTCATTGGTTTGTTTTAGTTTAGAAAAGAAACAGATTATCACACGAAAACTAGATTACTTTTATTCAAAAGGGTGGACAACTAGTGAATGTTAAAGTAGCTAGAATAGTTACTCTTTAAGTAAGATGATTAATGTGCATGTAAAACAATCTGTAAGTTATGTTGTGGTTTAATTTATGTTGACATTGAAAAGGTTTTCGTTGTTGCTGTTTATCTTTTTTTAGTTGTCACAAGGTATGTATACTATCGAGAAAGGAGAGATGGGAGAAAGCACCTCCCAGTGGGATATGATCATGCCTAATTTCCTTCTTCTCCATTTCTCCTTCCTGTAGGGATTTTGGGCAGCACAAAGGCGGATATACCCAGTATATTTTGTTTGGAGAGTTTTTCTTTTCTATTCTTTTCTTTCTTTCTTTCTTTTTTTTTTTTTTTTTTTTTGCTATAAGGCACATGTGCTCACCAGAAAGATAGAGAGAGACAGAAAGCGAGAAATCACCTCCCAGGGGGGATGGCCACATCGCAATCCCTTCTTAATCCCTTCTTGGGCATGCACACACAAACACCCGGCATGAGTTTAAGCCACCAGGTCCAGGACTCGAACCACGGTCGACTACATGGGAGTCCAGCGACATAGCCATTATGCTAACTGCTGGTCCCCCCCAGTATCTTTTTAATACCATTGGAGCTGAATGTCGAACCATATGGTTGACCATGTGGGATCCAGCTCTCTTAACTACCAGGCTACAGGGGCCTGCTCTTTTTTTCATTTTTAACCATGCACAGAAATAGGGAGCAACTGTCATCACAGCAAAGAGAAATTGGAGCTTGATACAGACATTTAAGCATGGATGCTTAAATCTAGATCAGACAATCACAGAAATCATAAAACCTCTTGAGTAAATATAAAATAATATGAAATTTATGCTTTTGTTTTCAAAAAATTTCACACAAATTCTTATACAATTATAACAACAAAGCTATGATGTGGTTATGACTTTCCCCATCTTAAAGTGTAGAAACCAAGGAGTGAAATGCACTGGTTTGCTTACTGGATACAGATTTGACTAGAGATTTTAATTCTATATCTAAATCCAACTAGGAGATTGAGGGGCTTTGAGGAGATGGCAGTTTGAACACACCCTGGCTTCTCTGCAGTTCAGTTCTAGCCCACCTGGGTTCATTAATGTAGCTTCTAGGGCTGGAGAGCAGATGTCTTTGTCCCTTGCTTCTTGGTAGTGAGTAGTTGGGAGAAGCTTCATCTACCTGGCAGCTGTGACAAATGCACAATCTCAGCCCCACTCCAACATATAAATCAGAACCTACATTATGATGATAACCCCCACAAAACTGGTTTAAAATTAAAGTGTTAGAAGCCAGCCTTAGATAATGAAACTTGGGTTACAGATTTGGAAAGCCTGGGGAAGCCATAGGATACCCCAGGACAAAGAATAGAAGCTTGCTCATATGAGAAAGCCTCACTCTGGAGATTCTTGAGATCAAGGAGATCTTGGTCCCCAGGGATAAAGGAGAAACTACAAAGATGAACTGGTTCTTACCTACCTTGTGTTTCTCTCTTTCTTTCTTTTCTTTATGTTTATTTATTTCTTTCGGGAGGGTAAGACAATCTCCCTCAATAGGGTATCATACCATGATCTTCCCCAAGGCTTCTCAGCCAGCCAGGATCTTGTGCATTCCTCGTGTGTACAGCTGGGCCACGAAACTGAACTTTGATCTTCCAGCATCGCTGAATGGTACACTATTTATGTACCACTACGGAGTGTCGTTAGAACTTGAAATGACAAGGATGAGGAAGACAAACCCCTGATATTTTGGCAGGGAGCTCACACACTAGCTTTTTCCCTCTGTTGGTTCACCAAGGTAGACACCACATTACCTTCCACCATTTGTGGTGTTCCCACCACCTACGATATTCCAACATCTGAGCATGAGCCCAAGAGCAGTCAAGGAAAGGGATTTGCCTGAACGATTCTGAACTTCCATCTAAGGAAGTCCAGCAGGCAGAAACACTCGAAACAACCCCAGAATGAAAAATAGAGATGAGGTGTTCCTTTCTTGGTCAAGGAGACCACGGCACTGTACCTGAATGCACATACCTCTCAGGCAGGGGACTGTCTGTAGCAGGAGCTGCCCCTGCTTTTTGCACTGCTTCCCTGGCACTTAAACAGCTGATGCTCCTCTTCATGCAGCTCAGCTGTGACAGGGCTCTCATGTTGTTGCTGAACCTTCTGCAAGTTGGGTCTCTCTTAAGATATTTTGAAGTCATGTGCATCTATTCAGTCAAACCACATGGAAGAGCCTTGGTATCAACAAGAAGCAGCAACTGCTAACAAATGGTTTTTCACAGGAGTTTGAGAAGGAGGTGGGCCAAGCAGAAAGTAAGCTGTTTACCCACCAGTCTGCCTTCAGCCCCGCATCAGTGATCTAGACTTTCCTGGGCTCTGACCAACAGCTGAATCTGCAGCTGTATATAAGCTTCTTGCCCCAGAACTTCACTCAGAAGAAGTATATCCTCTCCTACTCTCTGTGGACAAAGTGATGAATAAGGTAGACAAGCTTCTATCATCTTGGATTAAATAGGCAAGAATGAAATGAGTATTAATAATTTATGATGTACTTATTTTATTTCCAAAATCTTGCAAAGCCAAGGTTAAGGAGTCTATGTGAGGATGCACTGGGGGAATCTAACTGAATCTGGGAGATAAGGCTAAGATTTCTAGAACTTAAGGTTAAACTGATACTAGCAGGTGAAGAGGAGAGGCCAGGTGAATAAAAGCATCCCGGATTTCAAGCTCTATCCCAGAAGCAATGGGAAGGCACTGATGAGTGTAAAGAAACACACTGTGATGTGTCAGATTTCGTTTTGAAAACTGATTATTTTGGAAAATGGGTTGGAATGGAGTGAGGGGAAAAACAGTGAAGCAAGAAAGTGTGCTGCTCCAGTGGCCAAGGTGAGGATGGTAATGCCTGGGACTAAAATCACCAGAGTGGATTACTGGAACAGTGTCAGGGATGTAAAGGTGAGGCAGAGGGAGAGGTCAGGAATGATTCCCGGGTTCCTGACATAGGCAGTTACAGTCATATGTCCCCATATGTGTTGGTAGAGCATTCTGGAAAAGGAACAGATTTGTGGAGTGTCTTTGCTTTCAGCTTAATACTTTTAAAAAATGAACACATTGTATTAATTTAACTCATGAGAGAACAACCAGATGTTAAAATCAACTCCAAAGAGAATCAAAGGACAGACATAAGAATACTGACTAGAGATATTAAAATAAATGTGGAAATGGAGATAAAACTGACTTTATTACAGCATAGGGGATGGAATTTCTGTTGTACATGACATCCAGTATATCTATCAGTAATGTGAAACTAACAGAGGAATGCAAATGAACTCACAAGGAATGCAAAGCTAGGATCAAAGAAAATGGAGTGTTGTCCTGAAGACAGGACAATGTGTCCCTTCCAATTCCTTTTTTTTTGGGGGGGGGGGGGGGGGGTGTGAGAATGTTGAAGTAGAAAGTTAGAGCTTTCTCAAAAAGAGGGCCCAGTCATTAGGGTGACCAGATTTCTAGGCTTAGGCCTGATCAGAGGACAGTGGGCACCAATGACATCACAAAGCCAAGGTTGTCACAAAGGCGACTCTCTGAAAGTGAGGGGCCAGAGTGCAGGGATACAGTAGGTGTAAGCACTGGTATCCTCAGAGGCTCTTGCCAGTGAGAAAATCAAACTGGGCCATCTGGGGCAAAACCCAGCAAATATCATGGCTGGCAAAAAACGCAGTGGAGGATTCTATAGGCGCAGGAGGCGAGCCATCACCCGCTCCAGACGAGCAGAGCTCCAGTTCCCTGTCAGCCGCGTGGACCGTTTCCTGAGAGAAGGTCAGTATGCCAAGCGCCTGAGCTCATCCACTCCTGTTTTCCTTGCTGGAGTTTTGGAATACCTGACGGCCAACATCCTGGATCTGGCGGGCAAAGAGGCGCATAACAACCACAGAAAGCGCATCACCCCAGAACATGTGGAGAAGGCCGTGGACAACAACATCCAACTCAGCTGCCTCTTCGAGGACGTTGCCAACTCTCGGGTGGATAAGATGCCCCATCCCAAGAAGAACTAGTGATGCCTGAGTCTCTAAGCCTGGAGGGATCTCATCTGCAGCTTCATCCAGCCCTCAAGACTCCCATAGCTGAGGTCCCCTGCTGTTGCAAATGGCGACACTTGTCATTAAAGGATTTAAATCCTTAGAAAAAATAGAGATGAGTGTGTTTTCAACTATACTAAATATTTGAGCAAAGAAATAGCAAGCTGAAAAAGTAACAAAGAAAATGTATTAGTATTTTAAAAGATAAGTATCATGTTAAGTTTCTAATGTGAGCAATAAGTATTTTGAGCATATTAAGAACTTATGAACCCAAGACCATCTGGTGGGGTGGTGGTTGAGGTACTGGACTCCCACATGGCTGACTGGGTTGGAGTCTTGGACCTGGGGACTTACTTTCTTACTTTCTATTTGTCTCTCTCTCTTTCTGTCTCTGCTGAGTGTGTACCCTGAAGGAAATTTAAAAAAAAATGATGATAAATAAAATTTAATAAATAAATCTTTTAAAAAATAATGTAGTAACTGATTTCCATAAAATCCATAAGATAAATTTTAAAAATCTAACATCTTCATCATAAATGATAATCCCCCTTTAAGACTTTGTCTCATGTATTAATGGTTCTATGGTAAAGTTGTCATTTTTAGTAATTGTTATTACATATATGAATGAATCTCTGGATACATCTGTGTTAGTAGTTACTATCCATTTACTACCCAGCCAATCTAACTCTAAATATGAGTTAACATCTAGTGATACTATTCCACATTGACATATATCGGTTGAACCAAAGACATGGTTCCAAATCGTGTGATACTTTATTTAATTCTCCAATTCTTCCAGTGTCTGGGGTCTTCTGAGTCTCTTTTCTCACCAGGCTCAGAGCAGTATCCAAGCCCCACAAGTTGGCCAACAAAATATATGATCTATCCCTATTTGTTCTCTTCTAAGATAAAAACTCATAATCTTGTTTAAAATAAATCAATGAATAATACTGATGTACTGTATTTCTTTTCCCTTGAAGTATATCTATTCCAATAGATTTTATTCATTGAACCTAAAACTGTTCTTGAACATTCAGCACCATTTAGGATCAGTGGAAACGGTGTTTGGAATCAGATCTTTCTCTCTGTTCTCATCATAAACGTGGTTATTTCCTTTTTTACAGATACAGGAAATTCTGACAAAGCAAGATCTTTTGATTTCCTATTTCACCCAGAACTTGGATCTAACTAAGTAACTTTGTAATAATATCTGACATCAGATATTCTTGCTTTTTAAAAATGTCCAAATTGGGACCAGTAGATTGCGTAATGGTTACATGGCCGGACTCCCACATAGTCAACCATGGTTCGAGTCCCAGACTTGGTGGCTTAAAATTCACTCCAGGCATATGTGAGTGAATGCCCAAAATCCCGAGTGGAAAATGGAGGAAAGGGATTGTGACATGGCCATCCCCCCTGGGGGGTGAATTCTCATTTTCTGTTTCTCACTGTCTTTCCAGTGAGCACACGCACCCTATAGCAAAATCTTCTCCACGTACCGTAAACCAAAATATTCATCCCCCCAAAAAAAAAAAAAAAAAAAAAAAAAGTCCAAATCAAGTTTACACAAGAAAGTAAAGTAAGCAAAATACAATCATCTCACAGAATTGAGAAAATTTATTATAATGGCTTTGTGATTGCTGCTATCAGTGTGATAATCTTGGAGAAAATCACAGATAAAAACAACTTCTGGGGGCCAGTGGGTGGGATAGTGGTTAAGGCACGGGATTCCCATATGACCAATCACAGTTCAAGTCTCAGACCTGGTGGCTTGAAAATCACACTGAGCATGTGGGTGTGCATGCCCAAAATCCTGAGAGGAGAATGGAGGAGAAGAGATTATGATTTGGCCATTCCCCTGGGTGAGTGGTGGGGGAGGGACAGAGATAATTTCTCATTTTCCTCTTCTCTGTCTTTGTCTCTCTCTAGCAAGTCCATGTACCCTATGGTACAAATCTTTAAGGAAAAAAAGGACAAAGAATGTATCAATGTCTTTGTTTAAAAAAAATTACTTTCTAATTTTTTTATAATTTTGCAAAGATTTTGCTTTCTTCTTAATTATTAGACCCACATTATTCTACATGTTATTATTTTAAATAAGAACATAAAAATATTAATTTATTTGGGTTTTATCATTTTAATTCAATGGCTTTTGAAGCATAAGTTTTAATCTATAACTGCAAGGTCACTGATATTAACTCCTTGTCCCATCATTAAAAATTATAAAATTGAATCCGTTTCCAGTACAATCTATCTTCTTAAAGTTTTTCCTCCACAATCTCTACAATATTGCATCAGAAATGTACTGCTGTTTCACATAGAAAGGGATAAATCTGTGCAAATGTGAATGATGTCTCCTGAATGCCAATCACTTGGAAATGGGATTTCACCCTCATAAATATTTTGTCTCAAACAGAAGGAAGAAAAAAACTTACACCCTATTTTTTTTAATTTTTATTTTTATTATCATCATAATCTTTGTATTACATTAAATTACATATAACTTTACAGTTTATTACATAGCTTTTCACCCTCTTCACACTTTATTTAACTTGATTCCTACAACCTGTTCCTAAAAGTAAAAAGACCTATAAGAGCATGTAAAACCAAAGCATCAAAGTACAAAAATAAAATTATACTGAGAAATTCTATTCTGCCATTGCACAAGTACTTTAATTTCTTTAAATATAAGAGGCGTTTAGTCTGTGAGTGGAATAAGTAAAATCCTCCCACTAGAAGAGAAATAAAGTTAAAATAAGCCCACTGTTTTTTTTCCTGTGCTTTTCCTTCACTATCAACATGCAAACTGCCTTTGTCGGAACTAGAACATGATACACCAAGATTTAGAACCTTGGCTTTAGACCTTCCAAACAAAGGATGTTGGAAGGGCCTCGAAAACAAGTTTTCTCTGATCTTCTCTTGCCCTCCTTTCTCGTGCCTCTATTTTTCCCCCAAAACAAGTCATAGAAGCCCTTTTTCCCTGAAACAAGTCATATTCCCTAAGATGGATAATAAAAATTATGATCAGTCTCCCACATAAAATTTTTAAAATGTTTTTATTTCACTTTGTTTTTTACATTCAATCACATTATTTAGCTTACAAACTGAATATTTCAACATGTGAATATTTCTCCCTATTCCAGTTGATAAAGCTATAAAAGTATCTTCAACAGCCACTCTTTACCTTCTCCCTTCTCTTTTGAAGACCCCTTTTCCAGAAGGGTTCAGCCTCTTATCTGAAAGTCTACACAGAGAGGCCAAGAAGAATCTAAACAATTCTTCCTGGGTTTCCCCAACCCCTCCTCAGACTATTTCCATTAGACCATATCCTTTGATCCAATGACATTCTAAGATGGCTGTCCATTCTTCCTTGAACCTAAGCATAAAAATAGACAATTTTTCCTAATCTTTGATTTTCAATCTTAAAGACTCCTGTTTCATGCAAAATTGTGATTAAATAAGCATAGGCTTTTTCTATTTTCAACCTGGCTCTTATTAAAGGCATGTTAGCTGTGACCCTTATCAGGAGTGAAGAAGTTATTACACCTTTTTTCTAGATGATTTCTAGGAAGACTTTTATAAGATTAGCATCAATCTATGCAAAAAAATATATATAACAATTTCTCCTGTGTATTCAAAATTGTTGAATGCCCAAGAAACACCTTGTTTGTAGTTGATAGCATTTATAAAAGGAAAGAAATATGCTAAATTTTTAATTTACTCAGTATGCTTTTTATATGAATTTATACCTTTCTATATACTCTCCTCAACTCTGGGTCCTTGAAAAGACACACAAGAAAACTAAATGAGAAAAAAAAAATGTTATGCGAATATATTATTGCAGGACTGGATTAAAGAATGTGTTACGGTTTTCTATATTTCTCCCTGACCCTAGACCTCAATATTTCTTCTTTCTGCATGTCCTTTATCTGCTCCTCAGAGGGCAGGCCAGGAAGCTAGAGGATTCTGAGCTGCCGAAGACGATCCTACAATATCTGGTATCTGAATGGAGAGGTCAAGTGTCTGGCACACCTGAGCACACACAGTTTCAGGAATTGCAACACAAGAAAAAAATCTGTAAGA
Source organism: Tupaia belangeri chinensis (assembly GCF_000334495.1). Taxonomy (NCBI): domain Eukaryota; kingdom Metazoa; phylum Chordata; class Mammalia; order Scandentia; family Tupaiidae; genus Tupaia; species Tupaia belangeri. The sequence goes on from NW_006207133.1 coordinate 469,921, forward strand.
GCCACCAGAAAGTTTGCACTCAGTACCTAAGATACAGTTATTTCAGTAGCATTAGGAGTTAAGTCAGAGGGTACAGTTGTTATGAATCAGTATTTCCTAAACATAGTTGACTATGAGAATTATCTGGAGTATGATTAAATATCGGATGCAAGCCCTCTCTCTAGAGATTCTGTGTCAGAATATTTGGATTGGAAGTTGAGAATTTTCAAATTTACTTCTCATCAGTTTCCAGGTAAGTCTTGCATATAGGCAAATGTTTGAACCAGTGTTAAATTGTTAAGAGGAAAAGCCCTACCAGTGACAATAATGAAGGAACCAATAGCTGTTCAGTCCCATATTGTGCAAGACTGTGTAAAGTTCTTTACTTCCTTTTATTAAATGATTACTCATTTTATAAACAAAGCAACTGAGGCACAGAGAAATTAAATTAGCTGAAAGTGTCAAAGCAAGGAAGTAGCAGAACCAAAACTCACACTCTGTTCATCTCTTTCTGTTTTCTAGATATACTTTAAATTGTGCCACAATCAATTGCTTTTATAAAACTAGATAAAGGATACTATTTTAAAAAAGAAAATTTCCTTTTAGTTTGGCTATGTTTAATGCCTTTGCTTTATAAATATACCTAGATTCTTGAAATTGAAAGCTCCTGTAGTCCTAGGAAGAAACTCAGTGATGTCGATTATCTGTGGAAAGGTTTCATCATGTATATGGGAAAGGTCTCATTGTGTATATTGAAAACCCCATCATTTGTTTCCACGCTGGGCTGAAGCAGTGTGATTTTCTCACTGGCAGGCCATTCATCACTTCCCATTGGCCATCAATAATTGATTAGTGAGATTGGATTCAGCACAATGCAGATCAGCCCATGTTATCAGCCTGGAGTGCAATTTGTGTCAACGTGTAACCCTTTAATCTCTCTGCTTATTCACCTCGATAGACTGACTGTCTGAGGATTTTCACTTGCTTCTTTTGTATCAGAAAAGAAAGGAAAAATTGGGAAAACATGAAAACAACCAACTGTCTCTGTTTATACCAATGTTCCCCAAACAATTTGTACCTCATAATGAGTTTTTCATACCGTACCAAAAATCAAAGGGCAAAAGGATACTTTAAGGTGAAGGAGCCAACCCATAATGGTTTTAAAGCATAGCCTCCAGGTCATCTCATGTTCTCAGGAAAAGGATGAAGATTCTCAGACTGATTCTTACTCTCTTTAGAAACTGTGATCATCCTCTCACAGTTCTAACTTTCTGATTCTCGATTTTTTAGCCCTGATTCCTTTCTTTAAAAAAGTTGAGAGTTCTGGGGCCAGCAGTTGGCGTAATGGCTATGTCGCTGAACTCCCATGTAGTCGACTGCGGTTCCAGTCCCAGACCCAGCAGCTTAAACTCACACCAGGTGCATGTGCGTGCATGCCCAAGATCCTGAGAGGAGAATGGAGAAGAGATTGTGGTGTGGCCATCCCCCTGGGGGGTGATTTCTCGCTTTCTGTCTCTCTGTCTCTGTCTTTCTGATGAGCACATGCACCCTATAGCAAAAACCTCTCCAAAAAAAGAAAAAAGAGAAAGAGGAGTGTTTATGGGGTGGTTTCAACTGATACTTCTATTTCTGCAAGTGAGGCTCACCAAATTTGTCTTCTTCTTTGGATCTGTACTGAGGAGAAATCTTTCTCTATTTATAATGCTTATGATTTAAAAAAAAATAAAGATTCAATTGACATAGACTAATAGGGTCTCTCCTTAGTCTCAAATGGGCAATTTTTTTTTTTTGAAACATTATGCTCAGGAGGACGAATTGGAACAGGAACAAGAACAGCCAGTTTTGACAGTCTATGATGTGCCAGACTGATCTAAGTGTGTAAAGGGAACTAAATGATTAATTCCTCTTGGCAGTTCTAGGAGGTAGGTACATTTTTCTTTTCCAAGCTATGGATGATGCAACTAAAGTAGAAGAGGTTTTATGGGTCAGTCTTATCCAGAATAAGAACAAGATTGGTGTGAATCTTGAACGTGCACTCTTAGACCAAGGGGCATTTCCTCTATTGTTTTGCTGGTCACAGGCTTCACTAGTGGACCTTTTCTCAATATTGGAAAATCATCTGTTGACCTTTTGTTCTACTTTGGTCAGTTTTTCTATCATTGCATTAACAAAAATTTTCTCAAAATAAATTATAAATTGTTTTTGTCTCCTTTCCCTCAAAGACATTTTTATTCAATATGTTTGAGTGTGTGAGACTGAGAGCCACTTGGTGGTGGTGGTGGAGGGGGGGGGCTACAACTGGTGGTGGTGTTGGACAAAGGTTTTCATACTCCCAATCCAGAAATCCAAAGCAGATCAGACCCCTCATCACTCAACAGAACAGAGAAGTAAAATTTTTGATGAGAGAGGAAAGGAAAACTATTACAATGTGGCCACACTGGGAAGTCATGTAAGAATATCTTCTACTGGTCAGTTGATTTATATATAGGGGAAGGGGGATGCTACGTGGCTTACAGTTATCTATAGAGAAGCTTAGGAAAGCATAGATCAGGTTATTTTTTAGCTGGGGACAGAATAAAATAATTTGTCTTTAGGACAGGTGTTTAAGTCTTAGCTAAGGGGCACAATCAAGCAATCCATCTTCAAAAACAAGAACTTCTGCTTGTGGCTAGGGCAGAGCGTCCCTCATTCCAGCATTCCAAGATCCAGTTTGGTCATTTATCTCTTTGGAGTTCCCCTGAAACATCTCAGAGAGTGTTCGACTGAGAAACAGTTTTTGATTTTAGACAAAATAGAGCCAATCTTGCTAAGCAAGCCCCGGTTATAGTGGCTTCTCAAAAACAAGATTTTTAGCCAATTTTCTATCTCCTCCCATTACCCATTTTTGAGTTTCCTCACTTGTCATGACAAGAGTGCCAGGAAGGGCTGAGGCCAATACTCCTAGCACCAGCATCAACTAGGTCACATCAAGACCAGCTGTGGCCTTCGGTAATATCATTATTTTCCAATCTCAGTAAAAATGATCTCTGTGTATAAATGATATAAATGAAAAACTTAACTTCTTTCAGAATATGCACCTTTAGAGAAATGAACAAACTTTTGAGCTCAAAGATTGCTTGAGGCTTCTTAAAAATTTCTTCCACTCACCTAGGAAAGAAGAGGTATTATTTCTTCCCTTTTTCTTCAGTTTTGCTTTTACAATATAACCAAAGGCCCAAGTTCCTCCTTGATGCCCTCTTATAACTGCCAAAAATGTTAATAGGACACAAGAGTCCTCTTCAAAGAGGTAAGGGTGCTGCTCACCTCTGGACAATTTTGCAGCTATATATATTTGCATATATATATGGCTATAGACTTATCAGTGGCTAATAGGAGATTGAGAATAGGAGAATATTCGATAGGAAAGTGTAAAGAACTTTAAAAATAATCATTTAATTTAATTTATTACTATTTTTAAATTTGCTATAAGGCATGTATACTTACCAGAGAGAGAAAGAGAGGTAAAGTTTGAAAGCTACCCACCAGGTCCAAGACTTGAACTGTGGTCAGCCATGTGAGAGTCCAGTTCCCTTTAACTATCATACCACTTGTTGACCCCAGTCTAAAGAATTTTTATGGTGATCTAAATTATGTATAATACTGTAGTAGTGAATATATGACAATATATATTTCTTAAAGCCCATAGACGTGTACAGCATAAAGAATAAACTGTAGAACATGCAAAAAATAAGGAAAGAAAGAAAAAGAAAGAAAGAAAGAAAAGAAAAGAAAAAAGAATTAAAAAAAGAAACTCAGCCAAGAACCAAGAATCACAGTATATAATGCATTATGACAAAACAATCTATGGCTTAACTTTACTGAAGAAATTTCTGACCTCAGTACCTTGGTGCTTTTATTGGAAAATGTGAGGCTAAAGCAACAATGATGAATGTGCACATAAACACTGTACTCTGATTGGTAAAGTTATACTTCATGGGCGATGGCTTAAAAATTCTGAAGCTGCTTTGCAAATATACTGAGGTCAAAATAAATAAGTGAATGGACAGTGGATGGTAGGAGCAATGTTTCTCACTGCTGGAGATAAAAATTACAGAGGAAAAGACTAAGATCCTTGTGTATGTGATTGAACAAAGTGACATATGCGTACTTAAATACTTAACATAGATACAGGATAGACATAAAACTAATTATAAGTTGCATATATATGCAAATTAGTATACAGGCACATATTTCCATGTATACACAATTTACTCATGTTTTTATGTTTATAACTATGTTAAGTATTCAAGTATGTAACTGATGCTACTGAGTCTAATTCCATACCACATCTGCTCTCACAAAATATATTTTTTAAATGAGTCTAAAAAAATGTGAGAAGGCCAGCAGGTGCCATGGTAGTTAAGGCACTGTACGTCCACATGGCTGACTGCAGTTTGAGTCTGGACCTGGCAACTTGCTTTCTCACTTTCCCTCCTTCTCTTTTTCTCTATTTCTCTGGTGAGCACACATTTCCTGTAGCAAAATTTTAAAATAATAATAATGAGGGGGCCAAAAGTTGGCATAATTGCTATGTTGCTGGACTCCCATGTAGTAGACCGCGGTTTGAGCCCCAGGCCCAGTGGCTGAACTCATGCCAGGCGCATGTGTGTGTGTGCTCAAGATCCCTGAGAAGAGAATGGAGGAGAAGAAATTGCGGTGTGGCCATCCCCCCTGGGGAGGGGTGACTTCTTGTTTTCTGTCTCTCTGGCAAGCACATACACCGGATAGTAAAAAATCTCTCCAGAAAAAAAAAAAAAGATAAATAAAATTAAATACAATAATTTAAAAAATACAAGAGCCTAGGGAAGGTAGGTGGTGGTTTAGTGATTACCAGCATCATGCCACTGTAGCATTTGTTTTCCCTTTCTCCAGAAGGCCATCCAGAGCCACTCTAAGAGGGAAACTGTCTGTGGTAACTGGTTTGATGCAGGGCCAAATAGAGAGGGTTCTGTGCAGAGTCTTCTAAAAAAGTGTCTTCTAAGTATGTCCCAAGCAGTAAACTCTTTTCTTGTGATCTACCTTTCTTAAGAAATGAGAAGAAAACAAAGTGGTGAAGGCCGTAAGGCTATCAGCTTTTCTATATAATCAGTCTGGCAAAGAAAGCCATTCTGTCCTGCAAGGACAGCCTCTGCAATTTCAAAAAGCTATACTATCACAGACTGAGCACCCCTTGGGTGGATATAACTCTCTCTCTCTCAGGCCACGGAACTTTCTAAAGAGACAAGGAAAAAACATAGTTTGAGACCAAAGGGACATGCTGGCTAATTGCTGGAAGCCTGGGAGAGAGGCGAGTGGGTGCACTGTTTGAGGTCTGACAAGCGTTTCATAAAGTGAGTTGGCACCATGTGTGAAGAAAACGTGATCACCTTGAGAAAGTGCTGCTGCCAAAGTTGTTCCTGTTCTCTGATGATTAGCAGGGCTATTTATCCCTTTTGTGATTACTCTTGAATATGTGACACAGATCCTTTGTCATCAAAAGAAACACTGTTTTTACATTCCAGGGAGAACAGAAGAAAGGTTTAATTACTATCCAGGCATCTGCTTCTTTGCGTCATCTTTTGAATAATCACACAGACCAACACATCCAGATGGCCAGGCTGCCTTCCTCACCTTGCCTGTCCCTCCCTTTCTCATGATGAAAGGGATTTTGTTTTATATCCAGAAATGTCACTTATTGAAAGATGATTGGGAATGTGGCTCCAAATGCTTTGGGAAAAATGGAAAAATAAATGCCAGTAACGGGAGAGCACACAACACTCACACTGAACGAAATTCATGCTGAACAATGGGTGAACTTCTCCCTCAGTCTAGTAGGTTGTTCCTGGATAATTGAGTTGCTTTTTCTCTTTAGGCAAAGTCATTCCTCTGCCACAAACTGGAAACGCTGTTTACCTGTGCATCAGAGACAGGATGGGTCTGATTTAAATATCGTAAAATTGTATCTGATGAAAAGTAATTTGAAGATAGCTGTTCCTCTGGGACCCAGATAACTACAATAAATTTAAAACTATCAGTAATGCATATTGGTGCACAAAAACATATCTCAAGTTATTTTCTAAATAGCACAGAAGCCAAGACATGTTATTTAGTGCCTTTTTTAAAGGAGGAGAGGTTTTTTATGATCAAATATGTTTAGGAAACTTTGCCTATGAGAGTACTTCAAAAATTTCAGGGAAAAATTAGATGAAAGCAAATTTTATTTTGGTGCAAAAATTGTTTTATAATCCATGCATTTTTTAATGATATGTTCTCTATGAATGTTTTAAAGATCCATCATATCTCTTAGAGATTCACAATAAAACCCAGATATTTTATAGCAATTGGTTTAAAACTATTCAATACAGGGGCCAGCAGGGGCTATAGTGGTTGAGGCACTGGACTTCCACATGGCTGGCCATGGTTTGAGTCCTGGACCCAATAGCTTGAAAATCATGGCAGGCACATACATATGTGTTCCCAGAATCCCAAGAGGAGACTAGAAGAGAATGGATTTTAGCATGGCCATCCCTACTAGCAGGGTGTTTTCTTCCTTTTTCTCTGTCTCTCTCTGGCAAGCACACATGCCCTATGGCAAAAACTTTAAAAAACAAAACAAAACAAAACAAACTGCTCAAAGTAGATACGTAAACTCTTTGATCTTGGCACAAACAATTTTTGTTTTAGTTGTTGTTTTACAAAAGTCTTGCAAAATGCCAGCTTTCTGGAACTTATTTGGAAAAGACTGCTTATCGGCATACGTCCATAGACTCCTAAGATGCACTTTTTAAATCAAGGGACATTAAATTCCAGTCATTTAAAACTGCAGTTACCTTTTTTGGGTGATCATTCTGCTTTCCAAAATAGTGACAGGGCTGAGGGCGTCAATGCATCCATCCAAATGGTCTTGGAGAATTAGCCTCACCTCTGGCTGGAGAGGTATTTTTATGACTTCTAGAGTAATAAAGTGGCCTTTCTCAATGCAGCACCAATAACAGCAGTTACTTCCCACATAGGCTAAAGATTAACAACAGGACTTGGGTGGATTTATAGGGCAGGTTATTATACCCTGAAAATAAGAAAGTGTTACTTTTTCTCTTTC
>NW_006207133.1:477039-522634 GCF_000334495.1 Tupaia belangeri chinensis
ACTGACAGCTCCTGAGCTCCAGGGAGCTTCGAGAGACAAATAACTCTCCAAGCAAACCACCAGGGACTGGGAGAGCTCAGAGGTGACTCTGCTCTCTTTGTGACACATCATAACTCACTGCTGCAAAGAGACAGCAGCAAAAACACCAGCTATCACACAGCTCCTCTAAGTGCACAATAAACATCGAATGTCAGCCCCCTAGGAATTCATTGTTGGGATGGGCAACTGGAGTACTCACCCTCAGCCACTCCCCTGCACTCAGCATAGTTCTGGGACTGTTTATAGACACTAACAATCAGTTGCATTTCAGGACCAGTCCCTAGTATCAGAATCCCCTTGGAACCCTTAAACTCTTTCTTCTCAAATTTAGGTGGGACCACAGGTAACATAAGCCTCCAGAGACAGAAGAAATAGCCCTGAGTTCTATAGCTGGGAGCTGAGGCCCTACTTCACCATCACTCCCTCCTTCTGTCAGCTCCTAGGACCTCAGTTTGAACTTTAATGTCCTAAATTACCATTTTTCAGATGACTCCTTGGATGAATTATCTGATTTAAAAGTTGCTTGCATGGTGGAAGGATTTTAAAGGGGCTCTGCTGCTCAAATAATTACTTGATCCCCAAAAATATATTTTTTTTATAATAGGATATTTAAGAGATAGACACAGAAAGAGAGAGAGTGTACCCTCAACAGGATCTTGTCACACTGTGACCCTCTTGTTCCACACATCTAGCTCTGTTCTTGAGTGGCTGCCTGTGTGACCAATACATTTTAGACCAATCTCAAGGATCCAAACCTGTGGTTTCCAGCATGGCAGTCCAGAATGCTACAGACTAAGCGACTTAGACTGGGCCAAAATATCTAGATTTGATATTATTCCTAAAGACATTTTAATCAAATTAAGACAATCCAGATATTTTTTACATAACTTCAAGAATGTGAGAATTCTTCAAAAAGTTCATGGGGAATCCATATTACAAACATATGCATGAATTTTAAAAAATCTTTTCACTAAAAGAAACTTGTTATTTTAATTCCATTTTCCCACAAGCTTTGTGAAGTCCCCTCATGTAATAATAGAGTAATCCATGTTTTCTAGATTTACAAAGATATAAGCCACTTTCTTGTTCTAGCTCATTTCCAAACAGATTTTTTTGAAAAATGTAAATCGTGCTGTCAAAACTAGCTGCTCTTCTGGAGACGGCCATCACCTAACTCGAGATGACAATCATCATAATCTAGAAACGAAGGATTTCATTTGGCCAAATATATTTGAAAGGCTGGAGAGTGTAGTTGAATGTTTAGAAGAAGGACTCCTTAAAGACTGCTCGCATTTAATCCTGGCTTTGACACTTGCAAAAACTATAATCAGTTAGTTATTCAGCCTTTCTGTGTCTGTTTCTATCTGTTCCATATGCTAAAATAATAATTTCTCAAATATTATTAAGAATAAAATATCCTGTTTTATGTTTTCTAGCAAAACTTGATAAATTTGTTTTTTCCTTGCAATTTCTATATTATTAATAAATAATCATCTTCTTTTTAAAATTTTGTTTTTCATTTTATTCATTCATTTAGTTATTTGTGACAACCAAATCAAGGATATTATAATGTACATCATTTTCAATATGGAACAGACTTGATTAGTTAATACAAAGTGCATGGAACAATGCCTGGCCTATACTAAACTATACACAAAGGCCATTTTAAAAAAATTATTCCCCATATAGTATTTGTAACAAGTCTGTCATTTATGACTTCTATTATGTTGAGGAACGTTCTTCTACTCCTACTTTATTGATGGTCTTGATCATGAAGGGGTTGAGTTATTTTATTAAATGTTTTTTCTTCATCTATAGATATGATCATATGAGTTTTATCTTTCTATCTTTCTTTCTGTTAATGTGATGTATTACAATTTTTTTTTTGGAGAGGTTTTTGCTATAGGGCACGTGTGCTCGCCAGAAAGACAGAGAGAGACAGAGAGATAGAAAGTGAGAAATCACTCCCCAGGGGGGATGGCCATGCCACAATCCCTTCTCCTCCATTCTCCTCTCAGGATCTTGGACATGCACACACACACACACACACGGCATGAATTTAAGCCACCGGGTCCGGGACTTGAACTGCAGTCGACTACATGGGAGTCCAGCGACTTAGTCATTATGCTAACTGCTGATTGCACAATATTGTTTATGTATGTTGAACCATCCTTGTATTCCTGGGATAAAGCCTATATGGCCATGGTATATAGCCTTCTTAATAGACAATGTAATTCAGTCTGGTAGTATCTTATTCAAAATTTTTGCATTAGTATGTATCAGGGATATTGATGTATAGTTTTCTTTTTGTTATGTCCTTGTTTGGTTTTGGTATCAAGGTGATGAAGGTTTCATAAAATGAGTTTGGGAGAATTCCTTCTTTTTGAATCTTTAGAAATAGTTTGAAGAGTTATGGAGTTAACTCTTCCATAAAAGTTTTGTAAAATTCAGAAATGAGGCCATCTGGACCTGGGCTTTTCTTTGTTGGGAGACTATTTATCACTGATTCAATCTCATCATTTGTAATTGGTCTATTCAGGCTTTCTATTTCACCTTTATTCAGCCTAGGTAACTTGTATATGTCAAGTAATTTGTCCATCTCATCCAGGTTTTCTAGTTCGTTGGCATATAGTGGCTCATAGTATCTCTCATATTTTTGGATTTCTGATAAACAGGTGGTAATATTGCCAGCTTCATTAATTTTAATTTATGTAATTCCTTTCTCTTTTTTTTATTAGTCTAACTAGTGGTTTATATATTTTATTTAGTCTCTCTCAAAAAACCAGCTTTGTACTTCATTAATGTTTTGTAAAGTTCTTTTATTCTCTATTTCATTTATCTCAGTTCTAATCTTTACTATTTCTTTTCTTTCTTTCTTTCTTTTTTTTTTAAAGGTTTTTGCCATAAGGCATGTGTGATCATTGGAGAGAGACAGAGAGAGGAAAAGTGAGAAATCACCCCTCAGGTGGGATGGACACACTGCAATTCCTTGTTCTTCATTCTCCTCTCTGGATGCCCAGTGTGTTTTTTCAAGCTGCCGGGTTGGGACTCAAGTCACAGTCAGTCATGTGAGAGTCTGGTGCCTTAACCACAGTGCTACCTACTGGATCTTCTTTTCTTTTTGAATTATTTGTTATTGCTTTGTAAATTCCTTAAGCTGTGATGTTATTTCTTTGCCACCTTTCTGGGGTTTTTTCTTGTGAACTCTAATGGCTATGAACTTCCCTCTTGTGATTGTGGTGCTGTTTCCTAAAGTTTATGGAGAGAATTGTGTTAATTATAGTTAGTTTTAACTAATCTTTTAATTTCAGTCTTAATTTTTTCATTAGTTTGAAAATCATTCAGGAGTAGGTTGTTTATTTCCCATTCCATGTTTTTGTGTATTTTTGAAGACTCATTCTGTGGTTGATTTCACATTTAATTCTATTGTGGTCAGAAGATGCTGGGTATAGTTTCCATACTTTAAATGTATAAAGGTTTGTTTTGTGGCTTATTATGTGGTAGTCTGAAAATGTTTCATTTGGAGATGACAAAAAAAGGTGTGTATTTAGTAGTTGCTAGGTGGAATATTCTATCTATGTATGTGAAGTCCATTTGGTTTATGGTACTAATTATTCTATGTCTTTTTAATTTTTGTCTAGATGGCCTCTCCAGTGGTGACAGTGGGATGTTGAAATTTCTAGTGATTAGTGTATTGCAGTGTATACCTTCCTTTAGATCTAACAGTCTTTTTTGCACATATTTGAGTGCCCTAGCACTGTTGCATAAATATTTATGATATTATACCTTTTTGTGAATTAATCGTTTTACAACTAAGTAGTATCTTTGTCTCTTTTTATGCTTCTTATCTTAAAGTCTATTTGATCTGATGTCAATATCACAACTACTGCTTTTTTATAATTTTCTGTTTTCATGAAATTTTTTCCTGCTCTTCACTTTCAGTCTATGTATACCTTTGTCAATGAAGTATGTTTCCTATAGGCAAAATATAAATGGTTTCAGTTTTTTCATTAATTGAGCCAATCTATGTCTTTTAGTGAGAATTGGATCTACTAGCTTTCAAGGTTATGATCAATATGTGTGGACTCAGTCCTGTCATTTACTCTTTTTTTTCCTACTTGTTTTATGTTTTATTTATTCTATATATGCATTGTTTTTTTTTAAAAAGGCATATTTGCTAAAGAGCAGTTACCATGTTGTCTATGCCTTTTAGATGCCAATGAAACCATTTACAATTGAAGTAACTTTTTCCTAAAGAAAGGGAAAAAGAAAGTGAAAAAGGGATGAAAATATATTATCGAGTATTTACAATATGCCAAGTATGCTGTTCTGATTGGTCATTTTATTTCAAGTTCAAAGGAATCTTGTGACTTAGATTTACATATAAAATTCAAAATGATTAAGCATAATATAAAAAATATAAGGCTCATTGAAGAACCCAAATTTCTTTTTTTTTGGAGAGGTTTTTGCTATAGGCCATGTGGTCTTGCCAGAAAGACAGAGACAGAGAGACAGAAAGTGAAAAATCACCACCAAGGGGGATGGCCACACCACAATCCCTTCTCTCTCCTCCATTCTCCTCTTGGGATTTTGGGCATGCATGCACATGCGCCCGGTGTGAGTTTAAGACACCGAATCCAAGACTAGTACCATGGTAGACTACATGGGAGTCCAGTGACATAGCCATTATGCTAACTGCTGGTCCTGAAGAACCCAAATTTCAGTCCTGGTTTCTTGGGTCCTGAACACATTTTGCTCATCATAAGAACTCTCAGTAAGATAGTATTCTCTACTGCATTTTAAGGACTTTTCAAGCTATATTTGAATATAATTAAACGTACACACACACACATTTAACACAACTATATATGCACACATATGATAATAAAGGGATAAAATGTATATAAGCATATGCATATATGTATATAAACACATGGGTAGATAAAGATTTTTATATACAAGCATAAACACAGATTCTGCATGATTTTGTGGCACACAGAGCTTGATTTATTAAAGTTATCATATATTTTTATCAGAGAAACTTGTTACGGTGAAGTCATTTGTTCCTCCTAAATACAGATTTCAATGTGTGGATAGCTGAAGATATCAATGAAGACAAAGCATGTCCCAGTAGAGTTCCAACCTATATTTGGACTTTACTTAATTCTGCTAGTACTATTAGATCTGTGAGTTAAAAACAGATGAGGTGCCTATAAATAGCACAAAAAAAATATAGTAGCTTACTCTAGGTAGTCAACTCTCTGCTATTGAGGCTTATCAAAACTATTCCAGTCTCCAGAAATATCTCCAGGCTTATCAACAGTAAGCAGATGGGATCACCCAATAATTTTAGAAGGGGAAAAAGCAAAAGATACTAGTTTTTATAAATGTCTCCATTCATGAACTGCTTTATTAACAATTGTAAAGAAAGTAGAATTAGTCTGAATAAGAATAGCTTCCATATAGTGAGTGGCCACTATATTCCTGGAATACTACTAAGTGTTTTGAAAACATTATATTTCATTTCATCCCAATATGTCCAAAGTCACATTATTAATAAGTTATTAATCCTGGGTCTGTTTTTCTACAAAGCTATGTAGTTCACAAAAACTTACAGGTCACAAAAACTGAACCACTGAAACTTCTTACTCTTGTGTTTTCAAGTCTCTTTCTGACACAAACTTTTGTCTCTATTTTTAGTTATTATCAGTGACTCCCCACCACCTAACAGTGTATACACAGTATATACATACATACACATACAAGTATGCATATACTCTGACATTATTTTTTATTTATTCTTGTCATATATGAATGTTCCATCCTTCCAAGTGGTTCTTCCAAGTTCATCTATGAAGAATAAAAATCACTTCACTTTGCATGTCTTCCAAAGCTTCACTCATCACAGAAATGATGGCAACAGACCAGTCATCTTAGTTGGTGTTGCTCCCTGAGAAAATAACAGGCAGAGACCACCAGATGGCATAACAGTTATGTCGCTGGACTCCCTCGTAGTCAACTACAGTTCAAGTCCCCGAACCGGTGGCTTGAAACTCACACTGGACATGTGTACATGTATGCCCAAAATCCTGAGAGGAGAATGGAGGAGAAGGGATTGTGACATGGTTATCCTCCTTGGGGCTGAATTCTCGCTTTCTGTCTCTGGTGAGCACACATGACCCATGAAAAAACTCTTTCTTGAAAAAAAAAAAAAAGAAAGAAAGAAAGGCACATGACCCATGAAAAAACTCTTCCTTGAAAAAAAAAAAAAAAAAGAAAGAAAGAAAGTAATTGGCAGGCTATGTCTGAGTACCCTCCATGACTAAGTTTCCCTTCACTACCCTGAATGGAAATACACCATGCTTCAGTCCTTCTACTAAAGATCAACTGTAAGTATGATCAAGCTATTGGGACTTGGATTAAAATAATAGTTATATCTAGGCAAGATATTTTTGGAATAACACAAATGCCAAACTATTGTCTAACCAACCATGGAAATGAATCATGGGAGGTAGATCCAAGTTTGGGTTAACAATTAGTGACTAAAAGGGTTACTTCATATCTAAACTAGAGAAGGCAAACAGAATTTATAGATACATAGAAATAGCAGGTACAGACCTGGGACCTTTATAGAGGGTGGATTTAAAACAGAAAAGAAAAGGGAAGAAAGACATTATTAATTGAGCATCTACTATTTATTTAGACACTACATGCCTAATTTTACATAACCTTTTCAATACTTATTTATGCATTCATTCATCAACTGTTTGTTTCCTTGGTATAACAGATAGTCTTTAAGGCACTGGAGATTTAATTGAGAAAGAAGTAAAAACTGTCCCTGTCTTGTGGGGCTTATATTTGGGGTAAAGGGGCAGAGAGGAAAAAAAAGTGAATAAATAAGAGCAACATAGTTATAAAGACAATATGGGACCAGCAGATGGCATAGCAGTTACATCATTGGACATCCATGTAGTGACCGTGGGTTGAGGCTTGGATCCAGTGGCTTAAAACTCATGCCAGGTGTGTGTGCATAAGTGCCCAAGATCCCGAGAGGAGAATGGAGGAGAGGGGATTGTGGCATGACCATATCCCCTGAGGGGTGATTTCTCACTTTCTGTCTCTGTCAAAAACAAACAGACAAGGCAATACAATAGGGTATCATGCTTGTAGAGTAAGGTTATGAAAGGAGGGTTTTTATTATCATTTGGTCAAGACTGGTAATTCTTTTTTTCAATTTTTAATTTTTTAAAAAATTACTAAAGGATCATGCATTCACCAGAGGGAGAGACAGACAGAAAGCATCCTCCAATGGGACATGGTCATGCCACAATTGTTTCTCCTCCATTTCTCCATCCTGTTAGTATTTGAGGCACACATGCACACACTTAGCATGTATTTAAACCCACTAGCACTGAGATTTGAACTGCAGTCGGCCATGTGGGATCTAGCTTCTAATGCACAGAACTTAACTTCTGCACTAAGGAGATGACACAGGGCAGACAATTCTGAAGAAAATTGTTTTTGTTTTTGTTTTTTTGAGAGGTTTTTGCTATAGGGCGTGTGTGCTCACCAGAAAGACAGAGAGAGACAGTTAGACAGAAAGTGAGAAATCATCCCCCAGGGGAATGGCCAGGCTACAATCCCTTCTCCTCCATTCTCCTCTTGGGATCTTGGACACGCATGCACACGTGCTCAGTGTGAGTTTAAGCCACCGGGTCCAGGACTCGAACCACGGTTGACTACATGGGAGTTCAGCGACATAGCCATTACGCTAACTGCTGGTCCCCTGAGGAAAGGATTTTTAATGTGTGCTTGAGTAATGAAATGATGGCAACTGCTGTGCCAAGATATGGAAGAAGAATGTTCCCAACAGAAGAATCAGAACAAGAACAAAACAAAACAAAAACAAAAACAAAAGCAAAAACAAAAAAAACACTGGTTTCAGGAATGACAAAATAATTAGGTAAAGCCTTGGGATGAAGGAGAAGTGTCACTGATTCCAGGAGGGCATTCAAAGGTAAATTGTATTCTAATCTAAATGTGGTGACCATCTATTGGCAGTTTTTACCAATAGGGATTGATGTGATCTGAGACGGATGTATTAACGTCATGCCGGCAATCATGTGGACATGGATGAAAGCAGACCAACTCACTTATACATAGTGAAATGTTGTACATTAAAGACAAGTGGAATTTAAAAGTCATACAGATTTTAAAATGTAGAACTAAAATTTAAATCCACAAATTCCTTGGCTCATAACTAAAGCAGATATTACCTCCTTTGAGGCTTTTCTCTAAGACTATACATTGCTGCAACCTTGAACTAGCGACCTTATATATTGAGCTGGTTTCTTCCTCTGTGGAAGGCATTGTTCAAAGTCTCTGGAAGTTTTTTGGTTTCATTTTTGTTTCTTGGGTAGATGGCACTTGATTTATGAAAGCCTGTTAGAGCCCATTGTCACCTGACTGTAGACATACCTAATATCTGTTTTATCTTAACTGTATTTTGTAGATTAGAGCTAGAAATAAGATAGGGTATGTAGTTCTGGCCATGTGCACATTCTGAAAAAACTGGGTTTCTGGCTGTGGTTCTAATGAAAAGGATTTTCAGTCTTTTGCAGAGGTATTATGTTAATGTAATGCAAATTTTAAAATAAGTACCATACTCCCACTTCTTATTATAACAGAGAGTAACTTATAGCATACCAAGCTTCTACTAAGAACAAGGATAAATGCTGGATAAAATGCAAGGCACATCTGTCTGAAAGCATCCTACAGCTACTGAGACAGTTGGAACTTGAGACTAATATCCCAGAAGAAAAGCACAGAAATGTGATCCCAACTGTCAGAGCCAGTCGATTCCTCAAGGCATTTTGGGGGAAAAAAAAAATCAATCTTACACTCACTTCACTTTTCTAGAGAAGAAAAATAGTGAAAGCATTTTTAAAATTCATTTTCTAGGACCAAAATAACCTTACCTACGGACCACAAAGGTTATTACAAGAAAATAGACTTCAAAATAACCTCTATGAATATAGGTACAAAAGCAGTCAACCAAATATTAGAAAATTACAACCAGTAATGAGCTAAAAATAAAAGAATATATATGAGAATTAAATATATTAAAAGTAAAATACATTACAAATATACATACAAAAATAAAATATATTAAAACATGTAGCTAAAGCTTGTGCCAATAATGGAAAGTTAGTTTAAAGTTGAAAATTTATCAATTAAGAACTTGTGTTAAAAAGTAACATGCAGGGAATTGAAACAATAAGACAAGCTACAGAATAGGAGAAGAGCTAAAAGGACTCCATGTCTTTGAGAAAGACCCTGGAGCCATAATACATAAAAGATTCCAATAGATCAGTAAGAAAAGACAATAGGTAAAATCCAAATGAAATATTAACATAAGACTGGAACAGGCACTCACCAAAGTGATAACAAATAGCTAACCAACGTAAGAAAATGTGAGCAACCTAACTGGTCATCAGGATACATGCAATCAAATCAAAACTTTGTGGAAAGGGCTCATTATGATAAATGATGCATGGATTTCAAAAAACTTTTTGCAGTAAATAAACTCAAACTTAAATTCCGTTTTCCCATGAACTTTTTGAAGTCCTCTCCTGGGTGTAACAGAGAATATGTATAAAGGTGTTAATAGCAACAGTTTTATTAGTCCAAAATTGGTAACTACTACAATTTCAATAAAATTAGAATGGAAAAAAAAAGTTTATACTTAGAGAGCAGCAGATGGCATAATAATTACAATGCTAGACTCATGTAGTCAACTATTTAAGTTCCAGACTTGGTGGCTTAAAAGTCACATCGGGCGCATGTGCATGTGTGCCCAAAATTCTAAGAGGAAAATGGAGGCGAAGGGATTGTGGCATGGCCACTCCCCCTAGGGTTTATTTCTTGCTCTCTTGCTTTCTGTCTCTCTGTTTCTCTCTCTATTTCTCCCATGAGCACATATTGCCCTATAGCAAATATTTCTCTAAAATAAAGTTAATATTTGAACAATGAGTATTACATAGTAATGAGAGTGACTTTATAATGACACAAAAAATGAGTAAATATCAAAAACATATTATTAAATGAAGTAAGTCAGACTCAAAATATTGCACAAAAAGTCATCTGTGGAAATAAAAGTTGAGAAAGCCTTTCTCTTTGGGAAGAAGGACATATGAGGTGGGGTTTAAGCTCTCCTGCTGTTTGTAATCATTCAATGCCTGAATGCCTTATCAAGCTCAGGAGGGACAGTGGAATGGCAGTCAAACATGATGCTCTGAGAGACAGAACCATGTGGAGAGTCTGGGTTCATTTCCTGAGTCCTCCCTAAGCATGGTAGGCACACATACATCCATGATCCAGGATTGGGGATGAATTACAGAATCCAGACCCTGTTAAAACTGTCTGTCTCTGTCTCTCTTTCTCTTTCTGACTCATGAAGGAAATAAACAAATAAATGAAAAGAGTGATCATTAAGACAAAGCAGAAGCAAAACCCCAGCAAGCTGTTCATTAATGATTAGTGCTCATGTTCCATGTCTGTCATGGGTTGCTTGCAACTGGCCTCAACTGAGTTCAAAGTGCTCTTCATTCCAGGACCAAGGCTGAAGGATATGAAATTTATCGATAGCCCATCTTGTAGAGGAGGGAAAGACAGCCAGACGGAACCACATAATACCTCTCAAAGCTGCTGCTCAGGGGAGGAACAGGCCACTTCCATTTTCACATCATGACAAAAGCAGTCATGCAGTCAACTCTGATGTCAATAGGGCAGAAAACACAGTGGTTCCTCTGGTGCAGGGTCTGTACTGAAGTAGAAAATGTTTTGAACAAACACTACATTTTTTTTTGGCCCATTATTTTTTTTTTTTTTGGAAGAGCAATTCCACATAGTTTTATAGCAAACTATTTCTTTCTCGAAAAATTTAAAGCTTTAAATTGAAACAGGTTAAAAAAAAGTCATTAATTCCACATAAAACTACTTATAAGTCTGCTCATTATTGTTTGTCTTCAGAATCTTCTGCAAGTTTTACAAAGGCCGCAACAATTATCTCCCATCTATCTATAAAAGCTGACTTACTAATCATACTAAACTTTGGAGCTGTTTTGGAATCTGACCCAAAAGGTGTTATTTGTAAAGCTACTATAGAAACTTTAATATGGTCAGTAGACCATTTCCTGACTCCCCCCAAACTGCTTTCAAAAATATATATTACCTTATATTTCTATCTCAAATGCAAATGGGTCAGCCTAGATTATTTACAGCTGAACCTTTATAAATAGTGTATACTTTTTAGTTTTTCTTATTTCTCAAAAATTAATAAATAACCTTACTTCACTTTTCTAGAGAAGAAAAATAGTGAAAGCATTTTTAAAATTCATTTTCTAGGACCAAAATAACCTTACCTACGGACCACAAAGGTTATTACAAGAAAATAGACTTCAAAATAACCTCTATGAATATAGGTACAAAAGCAGTCAACCAAATATTAGAAAATTACAACCAGTAATGAGCTAAAAATAAAAGAATATATATGAGAATTAAATATATTAAAAATAAAATACATTACAAATATACATACAAAAATAAAATATATTAAAACATGTAGCTAAAGCTTGTGCCAATAATGGAAAGTTAGTTTAAAGTTGAAAATTTATCAATTAAGAACTTGTGTTAAAAAGTAACATGCAGGGAATTGAAACAATAAGACAAGCTACAGAATAGGAGAAGAGCTAAAAGGACTCCATGTCTTTGAGAAAGACCCTGGAGCCATAATACATAAAAGATTCCAATAGATCAGTAAGAAAAGACAATAGGTAAAATCCAAATGAAATATTAACATAAGACTGGAACAGGCACTCACCAAAGTGATAACAAATAGCTAACCAACGTAAGAAAATGTGAGCAACCTAACTGGTCATCAGGATACATGCAAGGGCTTCAAAACTTTGTGGAAAGGGCTCATTATGATAAATGATGCATGGATTTCAAAAAACTTTTTGCAGTAAATAAACTCAAACTTAAATTCCGTTTTCCCATGAACTTTTTGAAGTCCTCTCCTGGGTGTAACAGAGAATATGTATAAAGGTGTTAATAGCAACAGTTTTATTAGTCCAAAATTGGTAACTACTACAATTTCAATAAAATTAGAATGGAAAAAAAAAGTTTATACTTAGAGAGCAGCAGATGGCATAATAATTACAATGCTAGACTCATGTAGTCAACTATTTAAGTTCCAGACTTGGTGGCTTAAAAGTCACATCGGGCGCATGTGCATGTGTGCCCAAAATTCTAAGAGGAAAATGGAGGCGAAGGGATTGTGGCATGGCCACTCCCCCTAGGGTTTATTTCTTGCTCTCTTGCTTTCTGTCTCTCTGTTTCTCTCTCTATTTCTCCCATGAGCACATATTGCCCTATAGCAAATATTTCTCTAAAATAAAGTTAATATTTGAACAATGAGTATTACATAGTAATGAGAGTGACTTTATAATGACACAAAAAATGAGTAAATATCAAAAACATATTATTAAATGAAGTAAGTCAGACTCAAAATATTGCACAAAAAGTCATCTGTGGAAATAAAAGTTGAGAAAGCCTTTCTCTTTGGGAAGAAGGACATATGAGGTGGGGTTTAAGCTCTCCTGCTGTTTGTAATCATTCAATGCCTGAATGCCTTATCAAGCTCAGGAGGGACAGTGGAATGGCAGTCAAACATGATGCTCTGAGAGACAGAACCATGTGGAGAGTCTGGGTTCATTTCCTGAGTCCTCCCTAAGCATGGTAGGCACACATACATCCATGATCCAGGATTGGGGATGAATTACAGAATCCAGACCCTGTTAAAACTGTCTGTCTCTGTCTCTCTTTCTCTTTCTGACTCATGAAGGAAATAAACAAATAAATGAAAAGAGTGATCATTAAGACAAAGCAGAAGCAAAACCCCAGCAAGCTGTTCATTAATGATTAGTGCTCATGTTCCATGTCTGTCATGGGTTGCTTGCAACTGGCCTCAACTGAGTTCAAAGTGCTCTTCATTCCAGGACCAAGGCTGAAGGATATGAAATTTATCGATAGCCCATCTTGTAGAGGAGGGAAAGACAGCCAGACGGAACCACATAATACCTCTCAAAGCTGCTGCTCAGGGGAGGAACAGGCCACTTCCATTTTCACATCATGACAAAAGCAGTCATGCAGTCAACTCTGATGTCAATAGGGCAGAAAACACAGTGGTTCCTCTGGTGCAGGGTCTGTACTGAAGTAGAAAATGTTTTGAACAAACACTACATTTTTTTTTGGCCCATTATTTTTTTTTTTTTTGGAAGAGCAATTCCACATAGTTTTATAGCAAACTATTTCTTTCTCGAAAAATTTAAAGCTTTAAATTGAAACAGGTTAAAAAAAAGTCATTAATTCCACATAAAACTACTTATAAGTCTGCTCATTATTGTTTGTCTTCAGAATCTTCTGCAAGTTTTACAAAGGCCGCAACAATTATCTCCCATCTATCTATAAAAGCTGACTTACTAATCATACTAAACTTTGGAGCTGTTTTGGAATCTGACCCAAAAGGTGTTATTTGTAAAGCTACTATAGAAACTTTAATATGGTCATTAGACCATTTCCTGACTCCCCCCAAACTGCTTTCAAAAATATATATTACCTTATATTTCTATCTCAAATGCAAATGGGTCAGCCTAGATTATTTACAGCTGAACCTTTATAAATAGTGTATACTTTTTAGTTTTTCTTATTTCTCAAAAATTAATAAATAACCTTTTCATCAAGGAATATAACTAAAATTACTTTGCATTGTTACTATGTGAAGATTGTTTTTTGAAATCACGTGTGTGTTTGTGTGTGACTGTGTTTGTCAGAATGTGGGGGCTGGAAGGTGTTAATATTCACATGAGACTTACTGTGTGTCAAGCACTCTACCAGGTTCTTTTTACATATCTGATTTTTCTCACAATTAGTAGGTCTAAAGCTTTCTTTTAAATATACTGTAGACATCACCTCAAATCCCCCTAAGAGTCTGCAAAATAGTTACCATTATTCCTATGTTATGGTAAAAAATATGTAAATGACTTATTTACCCAAGTCCACATAACTAGTAATCCATAGTTCATGCTCTTTATAACTAATCACTCCCATTTATTCTTTCATCCATTCTTTATTAATATTTGGAAAAGACAATAGGTAAAATCCAAATGAAATACTAACATTTCATCCAAAGTATCAAGTTAGTACCAATGAATTTAATTTAATTTAATTTATTTATTTATTCATTTTTGCTATACAGCCTGTGCACTAGCCAGAAAGCCAGAGAGAGACAGAGAGACAGAAAGCGAGAAATCACCCCCCCCAGGGGGGATGGCCACATCGCAATCCCTTCTGCATTCTCCGCTCAGGCTCTTGGGTATGCACGCACATGCGCCTGGAGTGAGTTTAAGCCACTGGGTCCAGGACTCGAATCGCAGTTGACTACATGAGAGTCCAGCAACATAGCCATTTCCCAGTGCCAATGAATTTTAATTCTCCAAATCGATTATACTATTTGTTCTATACTAATTGCCATTTTAGTTTTAATTTGAGCATATATTGCTGCGTCTATATTTCCTGCCAGACAATTAAAGAAAATATAAGTAAACAGTTCCAAAAGTGACACATTATGACTCATGCATATTTCTTTATACTTTCATTGGTATGCACAGCCTCTTTTTTG
Organism: Tupaia belangeri chinensis; assembly: GCF_000334495.1. Taxonomy (NCBI): domain Eukaryota; kingdom Metazoa; phylum Chordata; class Mammalia; order Scandentia; family Tupaiidae; genus Tupaia; species Tupaia belangeri. The sequence continues at coordinate 491,819 of NW_006207133.1, forward strand.
ACTATTGTCAAAACCCAGAAAAAGACTTCTGTGATAAACACAGTGGTTCTCACCACAGTGGTGAAAACAGTGTAAGTGCTGATGTGTGTGTGTGTGTGTATGCACACAAATACACATGACTATATTTATAGCCTCACAGATAAGTTTGGGATAATGTTCCTAAAATAGATAGATAGGAGAACCAGTCAATAACCAGATAGCATATTAATACAGTTATTAAAAACAATAATTGCTACTTGTCATTACTTACTGATACTTAGAATTTTGTTTGCAAATAATTATTATCCGATTATCAGATTGCTTACCTGCTCTTTTTCTTCCTGTTATTCCTCCTCTTCCTTTCTTTTATCCTCTTTTTTTCTCCGGCCATCCTCTTGTTTCTCCTTGCAGATGAGGCACCAGAAACATTTGAAAACATGTTAAAAATTAATTTTTAATAATCATTCATTAAAGAATATAGTGCAGATTACCGAGTCAGAAGAAAGTGACTGTAGGGTATCTCTTATTTTTTAAACTTTGCTTATTCAGGTGCAATTAAAGGAATTTCTGCATTTTTTTTCACTTTCATTAGGCTCTCCATCCTACCTTTGCTTTAAATTCCCAGCACTAGTTGGCTTATAATTCATTAGGATCTTTTAAAATTACTTTTTAATTTCTCAGAGGGCACATGCACTCACGAGAGAGACAGAAAGACAGATAAAGAGAGGGAAAAAGCATCCCTCCTCCACCCCTGCCCCAGCGGTTCCTTCTCCATTTTTCCATTCTGTCAGGATTGTTTTGGTAATTTTTATTTATTAATTTAAATTATTATTTATGCATTTGACTGCTATATATCATTTAGATTGTAAAGAGACTCTACCCAATATGGCACACACCTCAGTCCAGCCCAGGATTTTGAGCATGCACACACATGCACCCGGCTTTTCTTCCTTCCTTTCTTTCTTTCTTTCTCTCTCTCTCTCTTTTTTTTTTTTTTTTGTTTGCTTTTTTGTTTAGGGGTTTATACTCACTATAGGGTATGTACACTCACTGGAGAGACAGAAAGCAAGAAATCACCCGCTGGGAGGGATGGCCGCTCTGCAATTCCTTCTTTATTCTCCTCTCAGGATCTTGGGCTTGCATGCACATATGCCTGGCATGAGTTTCAAGCCACTGGGTCCAGGACTTAAACTGCAGTCAGTCATGTGGGAGTCCAATACCTCAACAACCACACCACCTGCTGCCCCATCCGGCTTGTCTTTCAAGCCACCAGGGCTAGGATTCAAACTAGAGTCAACCATGTGGCATCTGAAACTCTTAACCACTAGGTTATGGGGCTGGTCCCAGATTTCTCATTTTGATATTTGCCATTGCAAATGCCATTATACGTCTGCCTCGACATAACCACATCAGGCATATCTGATACTCTTTCATTTTATTTTTCTAAAGTATGGTACAGCATCTGTCACGATTCCACTCTTCCAGTTCAACCAGAGAGCAATATAAAATTCCAGAGACAAGAGATCAAAATATATCTTTTATTTATTTATTTTCCTATGGAAGAACAAAGTACTTAGATGTCTAAAAAGAACTTTAAAATATGCTGATGTTACACAGGAGTCAACTTTCACTGATATGTAAGTGTAACTATTAATCACACAACAACTGCTGTCATTTTACAAGTAGAGCTTCATTTTTCAAATAAGTCTTTAATTTGAATCTGGTCATTCCTTTTGTAGAGTCTTCTTACAGGTCTCATGTCTGTGCCGAGTATTTCTGAATGTTTGCATTCAAAAGGTACAGACAGTTATAGCATAGTTTGCACATCACTCTACATTTTATTGTTTCTTGACATTTCTGTGGACTAATACACTTTTCTTTTAAAACAATTTTTGGGGGACAGATAGATTGATAGATATAAACTATGATAGACTATTCTAGTGGTATAGAACACATTTTTTTCAATGAAAGATACTTTGATTTTAATTTGTAAATATTAAAACATCATTGAATGTTTTGTATGAAAAAGGCAAAAAAATATCACATGTATACAAGAGTTAATTTGCTTTGGTTCAACATTTCAATTAATAATAACCAGTCACCACTTATTTTTACTTATTGAGTGCCAGTCTCAATAAGTGATGAATGCTTTATGTGGATTATCTCATTTAACGTTCAGTCTCCTTAGAGGTAGTTGCTAATGTTTGACAGTAAGACCAACCACACTGTCTTGTAGCAATTGAGTTTAAAAAATAGAAATCACATAAAATGTGGCGCTTGTTAACAAGTTAATTAAATGTCCAGTGTGAGTCCGTGTGATTGATTCAACCTTAGTGAAAGTCTGGGATGGTGGCACGGATGAGAGAAGATGGCAGTCCAGCTGTGCAATGCAACTTACATGGGCCATGCTCTAGTAAATAAGATAAAGAAATCTAGAAGTAATGGACATTTAAAGGAAAAATTGCCAAGGGCATGTGCACTTGCTAGAGAGAGACAGAGAAGAAGAGAGAGAAGGCAAGAAAGCACCTCACCATAGGACACGGTCACAGTGCAGTCCCTTCCTTTTGGAATTTGGATCACATGCAGATTCTTGCCTAGCGTATTTCTCAAGTCACTGTATCTGGAACTTGAATTATGTGTTAGGCCATGTGAAATCTGGTTGCTCTAACCACTAGTTCATGAAAACAACCTTTTTTTTTTTCATTGCCAGAAGTTGTGGCACTCACCAGAGAGAGAGGGGGCACAGGGACAGGGGTACTCCTAAATGAGTCCTGGTCACACCACAGTCCTTCTCTATCTGTTCAGAATTTGGGTCACACATGTCCCACATATATTTTAAACTGCTGGGGATTCATAGCCTAGTTGGCCATGTGGAATCTGGCTCACTTCACCAATAGGCTATGGGACTTGCCCATAGGAGCAATGGACATCTAATAGTGATTCATAAGACCATAATTATTTCGAAAATTTTTGATGCAGAAAAAGTAGCTATCATTTTTGGCTTACTGTGGATTAGGGCCTGGTACAATAATTTATAGAAGTAAAACGTGAGGGGAAAAATATATAATATAGGCTAATGGTTTATTTAGGAAATTGAACACACATTAACTTGTCAACAAATGAACATTTTTTTCCTTCACTCCTGTCATCTCTCAATTTTTAAATTTTTATTTAAACAATAACTTTCATAAGCTAAATCTTAAATACCTTCTTTTTTAGCTGAATAATCTCATTCTTGGAGAATTAAATAAGTCCTTCTAGTTCAGTTAGTGTGTTCTCAAGCAAGGGTTTGAATGTAAGTCAGAGACAGACATCTCTCTGAAGCCAATAGATTTTCCCAGATAGAATCCTGCCTCCTCTTAGGCTGCTAATTCACCTTAAGAGGTCGTAATGTCTGTTTTTATTTGTCTTTAATATCCCCTTTGAAAAAGCAGACAAAAACATAGGGAAGTTGGCAGTAGTTTCTACACACAGGCAGGCAGAAGAAAATCATGTTGATCCCACTGTCACAGAAGAACACATCACCATCCATTCTGTGTCACATTAAGCATGGAATGTTCCTCCGGGAGCCTCATTTTCTTTTCCTTTAGAATGAAGAGAACAATTAATCCACAGAGGATGGATGTGCAGGGCTTTCAGGGTCAATAATCACCAGGTACATCCAAGGAGATTCTTCAAAAGCAAGAGATACAAACATGACTATGTGTTGCAGTACCTAAAGGGTAAACTAGAAATACCAAAAAAAAAAAGGCAAGAATCAAATTGGATTCCAGAGCTTTCTTTTTCATTTTCTTATTTAGTGTTTAGTGTTAAAATATCTAACATTTGGCTAATAACACAGTCCAGAGGTTAAAGACTGCACTAAATACAACCAAACTTTACAACAGAGTCTTAATAGGTCTTGAGACTCCAAACGCAGCCTGAGGACTCTTCAAATCTGGATGGTTATTGTCATCCTAAAGACAAAGTCCCAAAGTGGTCTCACTGAAAAAGAAAAGAAATGCATTTTGATATCATTCCCAGTTAAATTGATACAAAACAAATGTATGTAATGCTATTCATAAAGATTGAGTTTTACCTAATGAAATCAATAAATGGTTATTATCAAATTTAACAACCCACCATTGAAAATACTTTGAACTTAAATTTTCATAGGTTCATGCACAGATCCATTCATTTTAGGCTAGAGTCACTCAACATTTAGTAAACACATGTTTTATTCTAAGCATTATCCTTGTCACAGAAAGATTATGGATAGGATACCATAGAAACCAAGAGAAGATCTCTCTCTCTCTCTCTCTCTCTCTCTCTCTCTCTGTATGTGTGTGTGTGTGTGTGTGTTGGGCTGATTATTAAGGAACTAAATATCAAAAAACAAATTTTAGAAAGCTGTATATGTTGTTGCTTGGGACTGTGGAAGGCATTGCTGATACAAAAGATGGTTGCTGGTACAAAATAGCTGATATAAAAGCATGGAATAAAGTAGTGCTTGGGAATCCATAAATAACTTGGACTGCTTGATATGACAAAAGGATATTCACATTCAAATCTCCAGTTAGACAAAACACATTTCATTAATTTTACAGCCTTTCTCTTCTCTTTGAATTTTCCATCCTTTAATTCAATTTTGTTTGTTTCTTTTGGAGATAAAAGCTGATTGACCTTTAAGAAACAAAAAGGGATATTTATATGCATTGACAATCAACCAGTTTCAAAGTCAAATCTACACAGAGGTTATCTTATGGAGCTTCACAAATTTAGTTAGCACATTGTTTACTGTAGCAACACTTCTACTTTGCCTGAAGCACTTTTACATAGCCTGACCTTTATGTAGCACCTTAATATTCATATTTGACTGCTGAACTATCAGAACTCTGTACAGTTTCAAAGCTGCTAATCTGATCAAAATCTCTCAGTTCTTCTCACCTTTCTCATTTTAGTCCCCCTACTGACAACCAAAGAAGAAACAGATTTAATTTGAATTTGGTATCATTCAGAACTGATGACCCAAGGAAATATACAGGGCAGGACTTCCTTTCAGCCAGAATATTGTGGGTAAATAAATTCAAATAAATATAGTAATTCATTGCATGAGCTCAATTACATCAATCAACAACTATTTACTTACAACCCTAAGCCAGTCAGTGTATTTGGTGCTAAGGCAAATAAATTTATGTGGTTTCATGGTGAATTTCCTTAGGCATGATTCAAATAAATTAATTTGTTATATTCTTTATTTATCTAACAAACATTTTCAGAGTGTATACTCTGTATAGTGGAGATACGATAGTTAATAGGATAGAGATATTACCTTCAGGAAGCTTATATTTGGATGGAAAATGCTGACTATAAAGAAAATTACAATATGGTGTGACATTAATATAAATAAGCACAGGGTCACTAAAGCCATTAGGAGGCTAGGAGAAAGCTCCCTAAAAACTGAGGCCTCTTAGTGGATATCTGAGGGATGAAACAGAGTTCTGTAGTCTAAAAAGGAAGAAAAAAGTGTTTCAGAAATTGGAAACAACATATTCAAAAGCCAAGAGATAACATAGAACATAGCATGATAGAAAGAGTATAAGTAGGGATTGTTTCTACATGTACAGAAAGCTTCTAAGGTACACATATTAAACACACACACATATGCACATACACACAAACACCCAAATCAATATGGAACTCTGCTTGGATGTTTAGAGATGTAGTCTGTTGTATATAAAGAATGATATCAAAAGACTAGACAGTGATGCAGCCAGATAGTGGCTTAGCATTCATAATTCACTGTAAAGCTGACCTACATAGAAAGATTACAGGTTCATATCTGGTATGGAGAACTCCAAGTATGCCAGGCTTCCATGTGCTCATTTATGACTAGTGAAGCTGTGGATTCATGGCATCACCACTCTGTCGAGATCACTGTCCCTCTGTCTCTGTCTCTTTATCTTCCTTGTTTATGAAATAAATAAACTTTACTTATTTTTATTTTTTTAAGAATTATTATTTTTTAAATTTTATTTATTCATTCATTTATTTTAATTTGACCAGAATCAGAGAGAGAGAGAGAGAGAGAAAGTGAGAAAGCAAGCTGCCAGGTTCGGGACTCAAACCGCAGTCAGCCATGTGGGAGTGTCCAACGCCTTAGCCACCATGCCACCTGCTGGTCCCAATAAACTTTACTTTTATAATAATAATAATGTCACTGAGAATGGGCTTAGCAGGTGCAGCAGATGGACCAGGGGAAGAATGCCCAACATGTCTATGCTGGAGTCAGTAGCCTGAATGACCAGGTGCTGGAAAGCAGAGGAGTGACAGACTATACAACAAAGAGGTGCTGGTGTTGGTGATCTCAGATGCAAGACTATCCTTCCTAGAATGGGTGGATTTTCCCACCATCATGGTGACAGTGTGAAACTTCAAGATATAGTGGGAAGATTAAAAAAAAAAAAAATTATCTGAGAGCTCAGAGCCCTATAAAAGTGTTTCATATTTTTCTGCAATCTGTTTCATAATTTTCTAAGGCTTCATATTAGCATTCCTTGAAGTTCAATTTTTGATTTTCTTATCTTCACTCTCTACATGTACTTCCTTGTGATTTTCTTTAAATAGGACCTATACACTGATGACTGGCAAATATGTAACTCCAGCGTAGATTTTTCTTCTTAACTCTAAATCCTCCTATCCAACTGCACATCTGATAGCCCCACTTTGGTGTTGTGGAGGAGGAAACCATGTTTTCCTTGCCCATGACAAGACCAATATATGATATCTCTATAACAAAAGTTGGACTAACAAGAGGAAGTATAGAAAATGTATTTAGCAAAAGTTGACATGACACAGGAGTCTTCAAATTGCAGATTCAGGAAAAACTGTATTTTTATTCTAGGTCTCATGAAAGATGTGGACCTTTGTGAGAAACAAAATTAGATGAAAAGTAGGAGGTGGGGGAGTTTAGGAAGATCTGTTCAAATTCTTCATGGCCTTTCTGTGCAGCATTCTTTTCCCCAGTATATGGCAAGATATCTGTCACCTGAAAGTCTCATGGCTTACTTTTAGGGATGGTAAGTCAGAGTGAACTTTCTATGTTTTAGGACTTTCTTTGGGGAAAAAAGAGAGGGAGAGAGATGAGTGAGAGAAAGCCAGGCACAGACTTTCTTGCTTCTGAAGCCTCCCTGCCTCCTTTAACTAAAAAACAGTCGGCATGTCAAGGCATCACACTTTGGAGCTAGTGTTCTGAGACTCCACATTGTCCAAAAGGCATCTCATATTTAACACATCTCCAAAATGATATACTATTGGATTGTCAGAAAAGTCATGATGCAATTTTGCATAGAAAAATACATTATGACTTTCCCAATTACCCAATATTTCCACCATATCTGCTAAATCTTACTACATCACTAGTTACTCCAAAATTATCAATGTCAGTTATTTGCTTGCAGCAATTCAAACTCAAGATGTCAGTTATCTTTGAGTTTTATCTTTCTCCCACAGCCCAAATGCAGGCCTTCAGCAAATTTTTACTGATTCTACCTTCCTAATATATCTAGAATTAAACTTCTCCTCAGTAGCTTCACCTCTTTCACCCTGTCCTGGGGCTCTCTTCTACCCTAAAACCATTTAGACTTAGACAATTCTCTTGTTGTGGGCTAATACCCACTTCTTTTTCTATTCTCTTGCTCACGCACACTTTTTTTTAAATTTGATCTATTCTATGTTTTATTTATATACAGACATAATTTATAATTTCAATCTCATACTGTTAGGTTTTAATTCTGATTTTCATTTTTTTAAATGCTTAAGTATTTTAATGAGACTATTGAAACTGAAAAATAGAGCAAGTTGTACAGAGTCAGATAAGTTGGCAGCAATGACACAATGGTCAGGACTCATTGAGTCCTGAGCTCAAGCACATTTTATCGCAGTCAGTTCCCCCAATGTCCATCCTCACAGTCTTGCTGTGGGGGCCTCTTGGACTCTAATCATGAGTTTGGGTAAAGCACTATATAAAGAGCCTTCAAAAAGTTTATAAAAAATGCATATTATAAAAAAATGCTGCAGGGATTTATTTTTTTATTTTTGAAAAAATAATAAACTCAGATTTTAATTCTAGTTTTTCACAAACATTTGAAATCTTCTCTTACATGAAAATTTCAATCTCAGTATATTAGTCAGAATCAGATTCATCTTCAGCAGAAAGAAATGTGGGGATAGTGGTTAAAATAGAAAGGGTTAGAGTAAAGAAAAGATTTGGAATGATCACTATAGTAAGTACAAACAAATGGAATAGAGAAAAAGGAAAAAATAAACTTTTATCTACCACCTTAAGTTTAGTGGTGGAGGCCCACAAATTAAACTAACAACATACCTTAATAGAAGAAAATATTTTTTATATATATTCATAGAGAGTCTCACAGAAAAAAATGGAGAATCTCAAATACTTGGTTAGATCCAAGAGCCTATCTGTCATTTTAACAAAGGCTGATTAACTACGGGACAAGATTAGGCAAAGGAAAACACAGATTTAGATTTTGCAGGGGGAGGAGTGAGTTGTGGGAAAGTGACTAGGAAATTTATGGGCAATAGGGTTCTTTGGTAGATTTGTTATGCAGTTTCAAATCTCTCTCTTCTTTCTGTCACAGAGGAGGATGATCCTTGTACAAATGGAGGTTTTATATATATACATATTATATAATAATTTATATATATAAAGATATATATGAAAATTTATAAATTAAAAAATTATATATATATATATATATACACATATAAATGTTATTTACAGGGACCAGTAGTTGGCATAATAGCTGTGTTGCTGGACTCCCATATAGTCGACTGTATTTCAAGTCCCAGACCTGGTGGCTTAAACTCATGTCGGGCACGTGTGTGTGCATGCCCAAGATCCTGAGAGGAGAATGAAGGAGAAGGAATTGCAGTGTGGCCATCCTCCCTAGGGAATGATTTCCTGCTTTCTGTGTCTCTGACTCTCTCTGTCTTCCTGGAGAGCACATGCGCCCTATAGCAAAAACCTTTCCAAACAACAACAACAAAATGTTACTTACAAAAAGGAATTTAATGCCCTTATTTTAAGCAGAAACAGGGAGTTGAAGACAGTTCTTCCTGTGTTTGCTTTTTCTTAATTCCCTGCAGCTCAAATAAACCTTATACCAAAGTGGCATAATTTGGGGAAACATATTTTGATCCTCTTCAGAAGAATCAATGAGAATAAATGGGAAGTTTTCTGAACAATGGTGAGAATCTAATTTCAAAGTTTCAGTAGTAGATCACTTCCCCGGAAAAAATACAATAGCAAGAAGAATGTGAAATTTAAGCCTAATTGAGTACCTTTTTAGGGACTAAGCTTTGTAGAAACTAAATTAAAATATAAATCTAGGGGCCTTCTGCTAATTCCCCAGTAGTACTCACAGCAGCTTAGTACTTATGTCTGCATTATGATTGTGGCAGCGTGAGAAAAGACTGGATATTAGAGAAGTCTGGGTGAATTCAAGGCTTGGACTTTCCAGAATACCCAAGTCTACATTTAGACTCTTCAGGAATCCAGAAAACAGCTATTATTTTCTCCCCAAAACTTTGTTAACTTTTTACGTTTTGTTTCCCTATTGTTTTGGGGGCCTGAAACCAGCCATGTATATGATAAATCTTCAAGATGAAGTTGAAATGTTTAAGTCACTGGAGACCTTCTTAATCTAGTCTATTGAGTTTTTCTCACTGGATTCCCTTAACATTTGGTGCAGTCTATTATGCCATTAGCACACAGTTAAAGAGGGTATTGGTATGGCTTCACCTCATAGTTTTACCTTCATGAACTGATTATTTCCAAGAACCTTTCCCTATTCCTTTCCCTCTTTGTCTGCTACCCTACACCCATCCTATAATCTCAAGCAAAATGTCTATTTATAATTTTATTATTTTGATCTTTAATAAGTATAAAATTTTGAAAATAAAATAGGCATTGGTAATTTGTGGACTTCTTTGTCTAAACCTTTGCTTTCTGACCTCAGTCCAGTTCTCCTTCCTCTCTCCCACATTCATCAAGTGTAAAGCTCTAGCATTCCCCCAAATACCATACAGTGAGCCAGCTCATCTCTTCTTTATGCTTTGCTAAAAAGGCAAAACCAGGACCCTAGCTAGATGTTGGCAGTAATAGTGCCAGGAGGAACAACTTTGTCCAAATGGATGGGAAATTAGGTAACAGAAACACTTTTTTTTCCCTGTCATTCAGGATAAAGCTACAAAACTGTGGGAGTTAGGAAATTGTGATGAAATTGTACTTGTTGAAAGTCTATCCAAATGGCTTTTAAAGAGATTCAATGTATTCATATAAAAGCTTTTAGCTTGAACTGCCTTTCAGAGCGTGTGCCTGTTAAAGATGGTGTCTTCAATGTGTGCTTAGGTAAGCTGATCTAAGTCACCCACAATATATTAGCACAAACTGAATGTGCTTACAGGTTAAATGTGGCATTTTCTTCAGTGTTTGTATTTATTTCACTTCCTTTCAATTTTTGCCAGTAAAAATTATTCCAGGTCATAACAGAGATTGATATTATTTGATTTTTAATAATAAACACACATATATTGTGAATTTCTTCAAACTCTATTTTTAATGGTGTGTTATGGAGTCCATATGTAAGAACTTTAGTGCATGAACAGCCTAGGTATGAATCATCATGACATTTTGTAAATAACCCAAAATAAAATTCTCAGGAGTATTTTTTTTTCTCCTTACAAAGAGGAAATGACCTCAAGTGCTTTCGGTAATGATATTAATATCACCTGGAATAGTCCTTCATAAGAAAACACTCAAAAAACTTACAGTAGCATATTTGATATATTTTCCGGTAATAAATTGTGTCTGCATAAGGCTGCATATTTATGTAACCCCTTTAGAATTTACAGAGTTTGGGTTAAAGTCTCCACTACATTGATATGCAAATCATGTTCTATAACTTTGCTTTCTTTTGTTCATTCGAAGTTCAAGTAATCTGAGGAGTAAACAAATACCTACCTCAAGTTCCTCTCTTACTAAATATAGTACTACGTGTATGGCTTTAATTCAAAAGGTATTACTATTGAAAAAAAGAGTAAATACTTGTTATTATCTTTTTAATTATTGGGTTATTTATTTTAATTTGAACAGAGAGTGAAAGAGAGAGAGAGAGAGCAAGCCACCAGGTCTGGGACTTGAACCACAGTTGGCCATGTGAGAGTCCAGTGCCCTTAACCGCTACGCCATCTGTCAACTCCATATATTTATTCGTAAGTCCTAAATGTGTAAGTGCACATATGGAAGAAACAGAAGATTGCATGCCTGGATGTTGGAGAAAAAAGCATCAGGGCTAGGAGTCAGAGAAAGCATTTTTCAGCAGAATATTGAGGGAAGAACAGAATCAGGATGTAAAAAAAGAGGAGAGGCCAGCTGTGGTGGCACAGCCAGTAGAGCATCACTGCACAATAAGAGCCATATGAGAGGCATACGGTCAGATCCAGCCAGCCTGAACATGACTCTGTGATCCTGGCTGGCTAGCCATTAGGGTGGGAGGTTCTCAGCATGGCAGGACTCTATTGAGGGTATCTGTCTCTCTTTTTGTCTTTTTCTCTCTTTCTATCTCACTCAAAAAAGAAATAAAAACAGAAAAATACAAGAAAAGAGTATTCTCTGATACATGCATAGTACATACTAAAACTTGGAGGTACAAAAGGATTTGATAAGGTGAGGATCCAAAAATAATGGGAAACAGTTGACCACTTAGGGCTGAGTAGATAAAGAAGATTGGACCAAGTCCTGAAATATCTTGAATAAGGCAAAGAATATGTTGCTCTTATGAAGTAAGGAAAGCTCAAAGAAGATTGTATCAGGGTAAGGTTCATAGTGCCTGGCTGGCCTTAAATAGTAACCATAAAGCAGTGGGTTGCATGGTAGTTACGGTGGTTGACAGCATGATTTGAGTCCAGGACCCAGCAACTTAAAAGCACACTGGTGCATGTGTGCATGCATAAAATTCCAAAAGGAGGGAGAACTAGAAAGGATTGAAGCATGACTATCCCGCACAGGCGATACCCTCTCACTTTGCCTCTCTCTTTCTGTCTCTCTTGGGGGCACATATGTGCCTTCTATCAAAATTTATAAAAAGAAAAGAAATAGTAACTATAGTTGCCTTTATAGTTAATATCCCAAGATAAATAAAAGGTTTATTTAGAGGATAGAATAAGAAGTAAATGCAAAAATTGTGGGGCTTCATTGTAGCAGTTATTTTTGTGTATCTTCAAATACATTTTGTTATTCTTGCTTTGTTTTATACAGTTAATAAATAGGTCCTAAAAGTTGCATTCTCTTCTGTAAATAAGCCAGTTGGTGATGGATTCAGGTTTGAAAAGGCAGTTACTTATTAAATTGACAAAACAGAACAAAAAACCCTGAGGTTTGATAGTGCTTGGGTTGGTGGAGAATTTATCTAGTGTCTATAGAATTATTCGCACTCTTTTATTTGTTCTTTATTTATTTATTGGCAGTTGGGCATCAAATCAAGTGCTGCACAGTGTTATCACAAAAGCTGACACCAAACAGGAAATCCAGACCAACTCTTAGAAACCGTCTGTCTATGAAGTGGGTCTGGCCACCTAAGTTGGAGCATCTGCACTCTGTCAACCTCTTCAGTCTCTTAGGTAACAGTCTGTCTGCTGGTCCTGCCATGCATAACCAGGGTGTATACATGGTGGAGCACAGATTTTCCACAGAAGCAAACAAGTACTCAGTCCTACAATGCTGAGATTATTTTTGTACATTTTTGTATCATGTCTTTTTTATGCACAATACCTTAAAAGTTCACATCACTGCTATATTGTTTACCATGATTCATTAACTTGAACTTTGCTTCCAACCACCCACATAGTCCCTTGTGTTTAGAACTCTCTTAAATGTCAATTTCACCGTATTCACCGACATTAATTCTTATAATATCTTACATTACAGAGATGACGGTAGCTGTTATCATTTCCTAGGTCATCTAGCAGAGCAAGATCCAGGAGTCTGGAGCTTTAATAATCCACATCTATTAATACAGTTGGTTTTTGAAACAATTGATAAAGACAGTAAATTATAAGAACTTGAGAATATTGGGCAAAAAGTTATTCTCCTATAAAAATAGTGAACAGAGTTTGTCCACATATTCTAGTTAATTTTAACCAAAGACTTACAGAGAAAGAATAAGGCAACTTGAAAAGAAAAGCACTGACAAGCAAACAAATGCATCATTTTGTCTGTCACCTTCATGAACCTATTCATATCACTCTGAACCTATTTATTCATACCAATACTCAAGGAGTTGCAGATCAAAGTGGTGAGAAGAGGGACTAGCAGGTGGCATGGTGGTTAAGGTGCTGGACACTCCCACATGGCTGACCATGGTTCAAGTCCTGAATCTGGTGGCTTGCTTTCACATTTTCTCTCTCTCTCTCTCTGGTCAAATTAAAATAAATGAATGAATAAATAAAATTAAATAAAATAATTCTTAAAAGAGAAAAAAAAGTGGTGAGAAGATACAGTTTTTTATTCCTCAAATACTGAAATAAAAATACGGCTCAATGTTCTGGGGCTTGAAAATATATACATTCCTCTCCTCTTAGAGGAGAGTATGCTTGAAAATTTGCAATAGAAATCATTTTTTAAATTATTTATATTGACTATGTTTCATTATTGTGTCATTTGTTCTAAATTGATTTGATCTGCCAATGCTATTTCTAAGACATCTTTATATCAATGAGGAGAACTGACATAAGACAAGTATTGAACAATCAGGGATTGTTAAATAATCAAAAAATCATAATATGTGTATGCATTAATGTGATGAATTTCTTGTGAATATGGTGTATGTAAAAAGATACAGCATTTTACCTATGCAATCATGATTTCTTAAATGTATTATTTTTGTGCTAAGATTGGAAGAGGTTATCTTTGAATAGTGGAATTATGGATAAAACTTTTTTAATCCTTAAATTATTGTATAGTTTCCAAATGTTTTGTAATAATGCATAATTGATTTTCAAACCCCCACCCCAGAAAAAAAGACAGCAATAATATGTAGAAGACTTTTAAAGATATTTTTAGAGATATCTAAGTCAGTTTCTAGATGACTATTATTGTCACTGTCACTAAATACTAAGGCCTGACAAGCTCAACACAAAGGAATTTACTCAACCAAGAGTAATGCTCTAACAAGACTTATAGGAGACTACCTTAAACTGGTTTGTCACATGAACTGTGCAGTATAAAAAGAAAAGTATCTACCCAGAGGTATTGAAAACCTTAAGCCTTTTGTAAGTTCTTTGGCTTCAAGACTCATTCCTCTGATGCTTAGAAAATACTGATATTATGCTTTCTCCTGAGAAAGGTAATGAGGTTGAAGTGGGGACTAAAAGTAGGTAATTTTTAAAGCTCCCAGTAAAGTTCAATGTGCAGATAAAGCAACTAATTTGGGGTATAGTACAGCACTGTTCAAAGTGCTGTCCTGACCCTGAACTATCCCCTATACTCTATCAGATTCACTCAGTCATTAGAAGTCTCCTCTTAGTAATTTTCTACCTGCTAACCTCTCCCACAACTCACTCTACACACTGACTATAAATCTCCAGCTGTCCTTGATGTATTCCAAGTTGAGTTCCATATCTCTTCTCTATTGTGCTAGTCTTGACACTTAATGCAATATTCCTGAGTTCTTGCATGGAAAGAGCAAGCATTTAAGAATGTTTAAAGTAACCTGAAATTGCCATGACATCTAAGTAAATGGTTAGTAAACACTTTTCATTATCAAGGTATAGAAAATCTGGGTATTTCTGAGCTCACTTGATGAATTGTGTGCAAATATCTATGATGTCATGATGCGAAAAAAATAAAAGTAAATAAAAACTGGTCCTTCAGAATGTAAGGTTTAATATGTCTAACTTCCCAGCTACATTAGAGTTCTTGAATGTCCCTCACAGGGCTTAGCACAAGATACACCTCCAGCAGATACTAAAATGTCTCTGAAATGGTAATGAATGATAGTTTAATGTTTTCAACCACATAAGAAATTAATTGCACTTAACTGGGGCCATGAGTATCACAAAGTATTTACAATGAAATAATTTACCTAGGATAATGAAGGCTTCAGACATTGTTGTTAGAGTGACTTAAGATATATTTGGCAGTCAGGGAAACAGAGGCAGGGCCAGCCACTGGCCAGAGCTCCAGCTCTAGCCCCAACTCCCAACTTCAGAACCCTCCTCTCCCTTCCAGCAAGGGCATCTCTCAGGTCTCAAGCAGAGATCACTTCCATGTGCAGCCCTCTTTCCAGTCAGGAAAACTAAGATCTGGCCAGGCATTGGCCCTAGCTCCAGCTCCAGCACCAACTCTCAACTTCAGAGCCCACCCTCTTCCCTGCCAGAAAACTAGGCTGTGTATTCCCCCTTCTTTCTTTTGCCAATTTTTTCTTCTCCTTACCCCATAGGGCAGCTTTCAGCTCTCAAGCAGAGCCCACTTCCATCTGCTGCCCCTGCCAAAATCGCACACTGTACAAGCATGGCATGTGGCTCTTTCTTTTTTTCTCCTTCATATTCTTTTTCTTACCTCTTATATTGTCATCCTCTCTTCATCCTTCACACACCCATAGGGACTAGACAGGTCTAGGATCATAGTTTTCAAACATCCTAGCATCACAAGGTTCCCAAGGATCCTCACTCTATACTGAACCACCTGCAAAAAAGAATAAACTGCTCTTCAGAAACCTGAAGAGAAAACTCCTTCTGTGGGGACCATATTGCTAAACATTGCAGAAGCAATCCACAGCAAAAGGGAAGCAAACTAGTTCCCAGTGGCAGAAACATTCTCTAAAAAGCTATCCAAAAATGAATACACTACCCAATGGCTATAAGTCGCATAAGAGCCTCAAGTTTGAAAACAAGCAAACAAACAAACAAACAAAATGTGTCTCCACAAAAAGAACACAATAACTCTCCTCCATCTCTTGAAAAAACAGAAGTTACTGAAATGTCAGAGAAAGAATTCAGAACATAGGACAAAACTCTATGAATTAGAACAGAAAAGAGACAATGAACTTCAGGAGATGAGAAAGTCCTTCCATGATTTGAAAGAAGAAATGAACACCAGACAAAAGAATCATATGAAACTATCTGAGATTAAGTCTGTAATATAGAAAATCAAAAAACTCTCTTGAAAGTATTAAAATCCGATTACATGTGCTGAAGATTGCATCTCAGACATAGAAGACAAAACCTCTGACCTAGGAAAAAACACCAAAAAGATAAAGTTACAAAAAAATGAAGATAATATATAATAAATCTAGATTCCATTAAACCTCCAAATGTCTGAATAAATGGTATCCCACAAAGTGAAGAAACTAATAAGGGCATTGAAAATCTCTTCCATGAAATCTTGGAAGAAAACATTCCAAGTCTAGAGAAGCACTCAAACAAACATCCAGACCCAAGAAATACAAAGGACCCCAAATGGAATCAATCGAAGAAGATCTACTTCATGGAACATCTTAGCCAGACTGGTCAAAATCACAGAAAAAGACAAGAGAGAAACATCAAGTGACTTACAAAGGTCATCCCATCAGGCTAACACCAGATCTTTTAATCAAAACAATTCATGCAAGGAAAGAATGGGACAACTTATTGAAAGTGTGAAGAGAGAAACAATTTAAACCAAGACCATTATATCCAGCAAGATTATCCTTCATATGGGAAAAAAGAAAAAATTTAAAATCTTCTCAGATACACAAAACTTGAAAGAATTTGCCAACACTAGTCCAGCTCTTCAAGAAACTCTAAAGAGAATCCTGTTCCTGGAAAACTAAACAATGAACAGCCAGAAATAAGAGAATGAAAGGCAACCAAGACATTGGTCAACTTAAAGGTAGGGATAAGTCCAGAAATATCAATAATAACATTGAATGTTAATGGATTAATTTTTTCAATCAAGAGACACAGACTGGCTGAATGGAAAAACAAAAACAAAAACAAAACAAAGCAGAAACCCTCTGTTAATTACAAGAAACACATCTCATGGATAAAGACATACATAGACCAAAAGTGAAGGGTTGGAGAAAGGTATTTCATGGAAATGGGAAACAAAAAAGACCTGGAGTCACAATACTGATATCCAACAAATTTGACTTTAAATCAAAAGCTGTATGAAGAGACAAAGAAGGGCATTGTATAGTAGTAAAAGGGCTAATCCATCAAGAAGTTATAATGCTTATAAATATTTATACACCTAACTCAGGAACATCCAAATACTTGAAGGAAAGACTGTTAGATCTAAAAGGAGATACAGACTGCAACACACTAATTGTTGGAGTCCTCAACATCCCACTGTTTGCTCTGGATAGATCATCTAGATAAAAAATAAGCAAAGAGATAAAGGATCTAAAAGATACCATAAATCAGATGCACCTACCTGAAGTCTATAGAACCTTTCACCCACAAACCACTAGATACTTTCTTCTCTCCCCTACATGGATCTTTTTTAAAGATTGACCATACTATAGGATACAAAGTAAGCCTTTACAGATTCAAAGGCATAGATACCCAGCATCTTCTCCAACCATGATAGGATTAAACTTGATATAAATTTCAGGAAAAATCTTCAAAAATACACACATACATGGAATCTAAATAACCTACTCCTGAATGACTTTACAACTATTGAAGAAATGAAGATTGAAACCAAAAGATTCATGGAAATCAATGATAATGAGCATACTAGTTTCCATAATCTTTGGGACACTGGAAAAGCAGACATAAAAGGGAAGTTTATAGCAATTAGTGCACATAAAAAGAAGATAGAAAGAAAGCAAATGGACAATGTAACATCATGCCTCAGAGAATTGAAAAGGCAACAATAAAAAATCCAAAAATCTCCAGGAGAAAAGAAATAAAAAAGATTTGAGCAAAAATAAATTAAATAAAAAATAAACAAACTATACAGAATGTAAATAAAAGTAGAAGTTGGTTCTTTGAAAAGATAAAAAAAATAAGACCCCAAAAGCACAGTCAATAATCCCAAAAATAGACAAATGGGATTACATCAGATTAAAGAGAGAAAAGAACCAGGTGAATCAAATTCACAATGAAGCAGGCAGTATAACAGACATAATAGAAATAGAAAACATCATTAGAGATTAAGAAATTCCTGGACACATATAATCTACCAAGATTGAGTCAGGAGGACATAGAAAGTCTGAAAAGGCTCATAACAATCCATGAGATTAAATCAGTAATAAATAACCTCCCAACAAAGAAAATCCCTGGTCCTGATGGCTTTGTCTCTGAATTATACAAAGCTTTTAAAGAGGAATTCACTCTCATTCTAATCAAGTTATTTCTAAAGATCTAAAAGGATAAAACTCTTCCAAATTCATTCTATGAAGCCTCCATCACCCTTATCCTTGAAACAGACAAGAACATAACAAGGAAGAAAAACTATAGACCAATATCTCTGATGAATATAGACACAAAAATTATGAACAAGATACTAGTAAATTGGGGACCAGAAGATGTTGTAATGGCTATGTCACTGGACTCCCACTGCAGTTCGAGTCCCAGACCTGGTGGCTTAAACTCACACTAGGCACGTGTGCATGTGTGCCCAAGATCCTGAGAGGAGAAGGGAGGAGAAGGGACTGCAGCGTGACCATCCCCCCAGGGGGTGAGTTCTCACTTTCTGTCTCTCTGTCTCTCTCTGTCTTTCAGGCGAGCACATGCACCCTATAGCAAAAACCTCTCAAAAAAAAAAAAAAAAAGATACTAGTAAGTCCAATGACATATAAAAAAGAGTATGCATTATGACCAGGTACACTTTATTCCAGTGATGCATAGATGATTCAACATACACAAGACCATAAGTTCAATGCACCATATTAACAGAAAGAAAGATAAAAACCAAATGATTATATCAATTGATGAAGAAAAAGCATTTGATAAGATACAACATCCATTCATGATCAAGACTCTCAGCAATATTGGCATAGAATGGTCATTTCTCAACACAATAAAAGCTATCTATGAAAAACCCATAGCTAACATCATCCTGTATGAGGAAAAGTGGAAAATATTTCCACTAAAAACTGGTACAATACAAGGATGCCCACTTACTCCACTCCTTTTCAATACAGTATTGGAAGTCCTAGTCAATACAATCAAAAAAGAGAATAAAATAAAAGACATTCAAATAGGAAAAGAAGAAGTGAAATTATCTCCATTTGCAGATGACATGATTGTATATATAGAAGACCCAATGGTATCCACACACACACAAAATAGTGGAAGTAATAAATGAATACAGTAAAGTTGCAGGATACAAAATCAGCATACTGAAATCTATAGCATTTCTATATATGAACAGCAGGCAGAATGAGATAGAACTGAACAAAGTAATTCCATTTACCATAGCCACAAAAAGTACAAGATACATAGAATAAATCTAACCAAAGAAGTTAAAGACCTCCATAAGGAAACTATGAGAAGCTAAAAAAAGAAATTTAGAATGACACAAAAAAGTGGAAGGACATCCCATGTTCTTGGATTGGAAGAATTAATAAACTCAACATGGCAATTCTACCCAAATTAATCTATATACTTAACACGATTCCAATCAAAATACCAGAGACATTTTTCACAGGTCTGGAATCATAAAAAAACCTCGTATTGTCAAAGCAATCCTACACAAGAAGAGTGGAGTGGGTAGCATCTTACTTCCTGACCTGAAAATAGACTATAAACTGTAATAATTAAAACAGTATGGTATTGGCACACACACACAAAGACATGTGTGCTAATGGAACAGAGTAGAGACCCCAGAAGTAAACTTACAAACATATACTCAACTGATTTTTGATGAATGGTACCAGTCAATCCAGTGAGAAAAGGAAGACCTCTTTAGCAAATGGGGCTGGAAAAACTGGATATCCACCTGCAGAAGGGTGAATCTAAACCCCTACCTCTCACTATTGACACAAATCAGTTCAAAGTGAATCAAAGATCTAAACCTAAGACCTCAAACTATAAAATTATTGTTGGTAAACACTGGGGGAACTCTGAGAGAGATTGAGATAGGCAAAGACTTCTTAAATAAGATTCCTGAAGCACAGTCAATGTTCTCCAAAAGCAGATTAAGAAGTTTCTGCATGGCAAAAGACACAGTAATTACTGTGAACCAATAGCCCTCAGAATGGGAAAATATTTTTGTAAACTATTCTTCAGAGAAGGGACTGATAACCAGAATACACAGGAACTCAAGTGGCTTACCTGAAAAAAGATGATCAACCCATTGAAAAGATGGGAGAAGGAGCTGAAACAACAACTCTCTAAGGAAGACATGCAAACAGTCAAAAGGCATATGAAAAAATGCTCAATATCCTTCTTCACAAGGGAGATGTAGATCAAACCACAGTGAGGTACCACCTAACTCCAGTCACAAAGACTAAGAAAAAAAAAAAAAAAAGTAAGTCCTGGCAAGGATGTGGTGAAAGGGAACTCTCCTACATGGCTGGTAGGAATGTGAATTGGCCCAGTCACTGTGGAGAACAATATGGAGATTTCTCGAAGATCTCCAAATAGAACTACCACATGATCCAGAAATCCCACTCCTTATTATCTACCCAAATGGCAGAAGAATGCTTAGTTGTTCATTGCAGCATTATTCACAATTGGTAAGACATGGAACCAACCCAAAAGTCCACAAA
Source organism: Tupaia belangeri chinensis (assembly GCF_000334495.1). Classification (NCBI taxonomy): domain Eukaryota; kingdom Metazoa; phylum Chordata; class Mammalia; order Scandentia; family Tupaiidae; genus Tupaia; species Tupaia belangeri. The sequence goes on from NW_006207133.1 coordinate 512,557, forward strand.
CAGAGGAATGGATTGACAAGGTGTGGCACATATACTCTCTGGAATACTACTCAGCCATAATAAAACAACAAAACCCTGGCTTTTGACAGAAAGTGGATGAATATGTAAGATTTACTGCTGAGTGAAGTAAGCCAGGCTATGAAGGAGAGACATTGTGTGCCTCCACTTAATATATACCAATTGTCTGCACTCTATGGCTGAAACTAGAGGATATAGAAACATACAAAATGGTTATAAATACCAGATACAGTGTGGGAAGAGAGTGAGAAAAGGAGGAGAGTCTGAGAACATACATTAAGGGGAAAAATAGAGAAAGAAGAAATTTATGGTACAAAGAAATGGGTTATTATTTGTTGATAACATGCATATTATCCTCAACTGGACTGGTGAGAAATGTATTCATGTTGGAACATTCACTTTACAAGCTATGATATATGTGGTTGAATGCATAAAAGAAATGAAAATGAAATAAAGACATATTTTGCAGCAGAACAAATGTCTTAATGTACTTTAAGTGGTTCCATAGATTTTTCTCTTGTCTGCTGGACCTACTGGTAATGTAACAAGCACACTCCCTCATCTATTGGGACAAGCTATATCAATCACATTTTGGGCACCTTAAGACTCACTTGTCCCAAACTTGTAAAGATTATACGTAAACTTTTGCTGAGTGTTTAGGGTTAAAAGATATTTGCCAAGCACCAAAAGATGGGTTATTAAGAATGACCATTTTACAGAACAAATATCCTCTATTCTATACCTCAGAAGTTTGTTCAGAACTAAGATAATATTACCATAGAAATCTTGGGCTGTGTCTTCATGATTTGATGTTCTGATATACCGAGGCTAAAATTATCCTCAATCATCTGCCCAAGTCAGGCACAATAACTGGCCTCCATAATTGTGACCTGTTAGATATTGTAAATGCTAGTAGTAGTTGTCTTCTTCAGTAAAGATAGCAAAGATTAGTTTTATGGACTATTTTGAAAAAGCTAAAGAAAGAAAGAATTCATTGCATTTGCATCTTCTTCAGACACTGTTTACAGATAAAAAGGTGAAGAAAATTCTACATGGCTCTGTTAACAAATGCTGTTAGCAAAGACAGAAAGATGGGGAAAGTGAGTGGTTTATTGAAGTGAGGAATTTTGGACAAATAAGCATGTCTGAAGTAGAGCTTGTATAGGCTCCTTGAGGAGTGAACTGTAAGACAACTTTAAAAATTTAGGGTCCTCTGAGAGTGTTAAAGAAAATATTATTCTGACACTTGTTAAAATGATAAGGCAGTAAGGCTGACTTTATTCAGGAATACTGCAATAGGTGTCAAGACTATCACAATAGGGGAGAGATATGGTACTCAACTTGGAGTACAGCAAGGGCAGCTGGGAATTTATAGCCAACAAATGGAGTGGAGTGGATTCAGTGCAAGAGATGGGGAAGGGAGTGTATAGAAAATTTCTTAAAGAAGGTATCAAGTGCAGGAGGGTTCCTGCTAACCCAACGTGACAAAACCTTGCTGAAAGCAGCTAAATGATTTAATATCTAGGGCATGGGATGAGGAATTAGATTAGATTTAAGAACAATCAGATATCAAATGTGAGAAGATTCTTCCTAAACTAACTTAGCAGGATTGTTGCTGAATAGGGCTAGGCAGGCCAAAGCCAAGGCTCAAGGATGAGTCTAGTTGAAAAGAGTGCTTGGAGGAGCTTATCTGCAGCTTGGTCAAGGAAAGAGTCTGTCAGCAGTTTCGTAAAATGTGCACATGTGTTTGTATGTGTATATTTATATATTTAAATATACTATAAAACACTTCTTACAGAAAACATCTGGAAAATATGGAATATTTAGAAATAAATCCCACCATCCCTCCACCCACGGGCATTTTTCTTTGTATTCATTGCATTTTCTTTTCATATTTTAATCCATGTGTATGAGTTTGAAAAAATAATAATAGTAAAACCAATCCAAATAACAGAAAGAGAAGCTTCTTTTTAAATAGTTTTAAACTATACACAACTCTGAGGACAGGATTGTTGCCCTACCCCACCCCACCCCACCCTTGGCAGCACTTGCAGATGAAATTGTTGATTCCAGGGCAATCCTCTCCTATGAGTTTTACCAATGTGTGACAATTACCCAAGTTCCTGGGCTGAGAAGCACTCCTACTGTGAAAATTTATAGTGCTCAATAGTCCTCAAAATTTCTCATTTGTTACCCAGGGTGAGATGAAAAGGTAGCCTTGGGGGATGGGTGGGAGGTATTGAGTACAGAAAGAACAGGAGGATTTTGCACACCAGTGTGAAGCTTGCAAAACAAAGGGATATTAGTTTGCATTTTTTTAAAGAATGAACCCTCATTGTGCTCTGTTTTTTTTTTTTTTCTTTTTGCATGGCTGATATATACTAAGTCTCCAATTTGAGATCTTTTACAACTGCTCCCTTGACTGTTGAATGATGAGCTTTCCTAATTCATAGCGTTTTTCAAAGAGATGGAAAAGTGTAGAGTATTAAAGATAGTAAGCTATTATTTTTGTAACTTATAAGGGAGTTAGCAAACTTTTTCTGTAACAGGTCAGACAATGAATAATTTAGTCCTTATGGGCATACTGTCTCCTTTGTGGTCAGTTCCATTCTTCCCTGGGGTGTGAAAGCAACCAATAGACTATTGGTGAGCAAATGAGACAGCTAGCCCCAATAAAACTTTATTTATGCTTAATTGAAATTTAAATTTCATTGTCAGGTTCAATTTACATGTCCTTTTTTGTTTACCACAATTTATTACCTTAGCTGTATTTTAAACTGCTAGAGTGTAGATACCAACTCTTATGCTTCTGTTCTAGGCAGATGCTAGATAAATATTGAACAGATCAAAAGTGTTAGGCTATGTTTTGGCTAGAGAACCATACAAAAAAAGTTATGTTGTTTAAGTCTTGCTTCTTTGTTAATGTAGGAATTCAGGCCAGCCAGTGGCCTGACAATTAAAGCAGCTGGACACCACATGACCAACCATGTAGTTCAAGTCCTGTACCCGGCAGTTAGAAAAATACAGTGGTGACGTGTGTGTGTGTGTGTGTGTGTGTGTGTGTGTGTGTATGTGTGTGTGTACCCAAAATCTCAAAAGGACAACAGGAGAAGAAAAGATTTCTCCATGACCATCTCCAGGGAGTGCGCTTTCTCACTTTCTCTCCCTCTGTCTCTCTCCTGCAAATGCATGTGCCCTCTGGTAAATTTTTAAAAATTCATGTTATGTCATTACTGGGGGACTTTGGATAGCAACATCCACCTCTACAGGTTTTTTTGTTTTTCTTCTTAACACAGAAACAATTCATCTTAAGATAACAGTGATAACTAGTAAACTTTGGAGAACAAGAGTAGCCAGAAGAAATGATTTAGGTCTCCAGGAGAGCAAGCAATCAATTTCAAGAAAAATGCATTTATTGCAGAGACTGGGTTGCTGAAGAATTTCAATTCCCTGGTGTTCCCAAAGGCCAGTCATTGGGGCTTTGGGCTTTAGCAAGTTCTTATTGGCCTGTGCAATGAACCAGTTTCAAAGATGAAAAGTAACCACCTCCTCAGGGAAGGAAGGAGGGCAGCAAACCCTTATTTAAGGGGAATCTTGAAATAATCTCTTCTCCAAAAAGCTGAGAGATATGTGACTTACTTGACTGAAAAAGACAAGCAAATAAAAGCCATATGTGACTGAGCCTCATTGTTCACTGCCTGGACTTTCAGTAGGCTGAGTTGTCGGCTTACTGTCAGGCCAGTAAGTAGCATCTGACCTCCATACTTGCCCCCTGTGTTGTCAGGAAAATAGCAGGCTGAGGTGTAGAATGTCCAGCCAGTGGAAGTAGCTGAACCTTTGAGAGCCTGACCTTCCTCTCTCAGAGGAGGTATTTCCCTTTTTGCAGAGGAAAGAAGGCTCATATCTAGTGATACCATGAACTCGGACTTCCAGCACACCTTCCAGGCATATTCATGAAATAAACATAATTCAGGAAGGCTGTGTCTCAGGGATGCTCAGGAAACCATTCACTATAACTGCGACTCTCAGTCTACGTGGAGGTAAAGAGGAGAGATGTTTGTTCTCACTCCTGCAGACCTGTACTATTGATGCTGGAATGGACAAGTCATATGGAAAGGGACCGGCGGAACTACCCACCACCCATGTCCATAACCCAATATCTATGAAGACTCATCAAGATTATTGTTAACTTTTTTGGGACCAGCAGTTAGCATAATGGCTATGTCACTGGACTTCCACGTAGTTGACCACAGTTAGCGTTCCGTACCCAGTGGCTTAAAACTCACACCAGGCATATGTGCGTGTGTGCCCAAGATCCTGGGAGGAGAATGGAGGAGAAGAGATTGAGGCATGGCCATCCCCCCTGGGGTGTGATTTCTCACTTTCTGTCTCTATGTCTCTCTCTGTCTGGCGAGTGCACGTGCCCTATAGCAAAAACCTAAAAAAGAAAAAGAAAAAAAAGATCATTGTTAACTTTTTAAAGAATTATTTATTTATTTATTGTTTTTCTGTTTGACCAGAGAGAGACAGAGAGAGAGGGAAAGTGATAAAGCAAGTCACTAGGTCTGGGATTTGAACCATGGTCAGCCATGTGGGAATCCAATGCTTTAAACACTATGTCACCTGCTGGCTCCCTGAATTACTCTATTATTGCTTTTGGTCTAATTCTATTTTGCTGAATAATAATGCCCACTGTCTATGTGAATAAGGTATATTTAGTGGCATGTAATATTAAGTCATTGGGAAAGTCATGATGTATTTCTCTATGCAAAAATGTGTTATGACTTTCCTGACAAGCCAATAGAAAATCTAATTCTAAAGGGCTTTATTGCATTTATACAATACATTTTCTTTTTCTTAAGTTAAATTTTATTTATTATAATTATTCTATATTTGCTATAAATTGCATGCACTCACCAGAGAGAGATGAGGGAAAAAGAGAGAGAGAGAGAGAAATGAGAAAGTGAGCTGTCAGGTCTGGGACTTGAATCATTGTTGACCATGTGTGAGTCCAGCACCTTAACCACCACACCACCTGCTTTTCCTTGAAACATGATTTTGAATTCAAACCCTACCACTTTTACTATGTGCCTTGATTAGTTTCTTAATCTCTTTGAGCTAGTTTCCTCAAAAGAAGCCTGTCAAACAAGTTGCTGCATATAAATCACAGGCATACACTAAGCACTCAGTAAGTGGTGGTTGCTTTGATGACATTGATAATGATGATGATGCCAATGAGAACTACAACAATGATGATGGACAGTGATAGTCCAAGGGGCTTTCCTAATTGTTTTTTTAACCATATATTTTATTTTAATTCCTTTTATAAATTCAATCACTTTACGTTGCTTAGTTGTAAAGTTAATTTTCCAGCATGAATACATTTCACACCATTTCAGTTAGGGATTCTATACACATTATCGTCAATCAATAATAATCCATTTCTGTGTCCCATAAATGTCTTACCTCTTTATTTTTTTCCTTAATGTCTTTCCTCACACTCTCCTCCTTCTCCTACCTTCTTTTTGCACTGTATCCAGTATCCATAACCATTTTTCATATTTCTTTATCCTCTGATCTTTCAGTTTCAGCCATAGAGTGTGGGCCATTGGTGTATGTTAAGTAGAGACATACAATATCTCTCCATCATATTCTGGCTTGCTTCACTCAGCAGACTTTCTATCAAAAGTCAGAGTTTTAGGGCTGGCAGTTATCATAATGGCTATGTTGCTGGACTCCCACGTAATCAACTGCGGTTCGTGTCCCGGACCCGGTGGCTTAAAACTCATGCCAGGCACATGTGTGCGTGTGCCCAAGATCCCAAGAGGAGAATGGAGGAGAAGAGATTGTGGCATGGCCATCCCTCCTGGGGGGTGATTTCTCGCTTTCTGTCTCTCTGTCTTTCTCTGTCTGTCCAGCGAGCACACGCGCCCTATAGCAAAAACCTCTCTAAACAAAAAAAAGAAAGAAAGAAAAAGTTAGAATCTTGTTTGGTTTATTTTTTTGGCTGAATAGTATTCCATAGAGCATATGTGTCACACTTTTTCAATCCATTCTTCTGTTTGTGGACATTTGAGTTGAGTTCCATGTCTTTGCAATTGTGTATAATGCCACAATAAACATAGATATGCAAACACTTTTCTGACTAAGCATTCTCCTTTCCACAGGGAAATCAAGTGGCTTACCTGAAAAAAAAAAAAATCAACCCAAATTGAATTTTAAACATGGGAAAATGAGAAAACAAACAAACCAAAAAATGCTCTGAGGAAGACATATAAACAGCCAAAAAGCATATAAAAAAATATTCAATATTCCTCATCATAAGGGAGATGCAGATCAAAACCACAACAAGATACCATCTAACGCCAGTAATAATGACTAAGATTAAAAAAAATAATAATAAGTGCTGGTAGAGATTTGGTGATAAGGAAACTCTCCTACACTGTTAGGAATGTAAATTGGTCTAGTGACTGTTGAGAACAATATGGAGATTGCTCAAAGATCTACAAATAGAACTGTCATGTGATCTAGCAATCCCTCTCCTGGGTATATATCTATTCAAAGGACAGGAGAACACCTAGTTATTGTTAATTTTTATTTCTATCTATTGTAGTGAGAAGTTAAATACAGATTTTCCTAAGGATTAATCAATTAAGTTGGACTCCAAGACTAAGTACAACACAGGGTCACTTTGATTCTCTTATTGCTTAACTGGCTTTCAAAGGATATTCTTGACTTAGTATTCTAAACGTACTGCAGGATAGCATAATATGCAACCCAGAAATATGCCATTTGATATGATAATATTTTAAGCTAAAGGCAACTGAGATAAAAGAACAACTTATGCTCTCCCCTATTTACCTAAAAGAATTACATAAATTGATAAAGCGGTCCCTTGTCACCTTTCTACCAAAAAAGACAGAAGTTAATCACTGATGAGTAGATCCTCATCAACTCAGAGATGACACAAGAGGAACCTGCATCACAAACTTCATAGCCAATGTAGGAGGCCAGAATATGCCTCCCGAAAATATGAAGAATTGTTTAGTTGAATAAAACTAATAAATGGATACCAAAAACTCTTTTCCTTCCTCTACAAAAGACCTTCTAAAGTTTATGGAAACTCCATATTATGAAAAATTATGCAAAAATTTCCATTTTTTCACATCAAAATAAACTCATGAATCCAGCTTTCCATGAGCTTTTTGAAGTTCCCACATACTTATCTAGAACTAGGACATAAGATAAAGATAAAGTGTTGGGCCAATAGATGGCATGTGGTGATGTCATTAGACCCTCACTTGGTTGACTGAGGTTCAAATCCTGGACTGGTGGCTCAAAACTCATGCTGGACATATGTACATGCCTGTCCAAGATCCTGAGAGGGGAATGGAGAAGGGATTGTGGTATGGCCATTCCCCTTTAGAGGTGATTTCTCACTGTCCCTCTCGCTATCTCTCTCTCTCCCTCTCTCTCTGACAAGTGCACATGCTCTAAAGCAAAAACCTCTAAAAGAAATAGAAAAAAAGAGAAAAAAGAAATAGTGAAAGAAAAAAAAAGAAAAGGAAGAAAGGAAAAAGAAAGAAAGAGAGAAAGAAACAGAAAAAAAGAGAAAGAAAGAGAGGAAAAGAAAGCAAGGAAGGAAGGAAGGGAGGAAGGGAGGAAGGAAGGAAAAAAGGAAGGAAGGAAGGAAGGAAAGAAGGAAGGAAGGAAGGAAGGAAGGAAAAAAGAAAGAAAGAGAAAAAAAGAAAGGAAGGAAGAAAGAAAGAAAGAAGAGGAATGCCCAATAGAACGAAAGAAAAAGAAGTGATTAGAGCATGAGCATTTGTCATTCTCTCTACCAGGAAGAATAAAGACTAACCACATAGGTAACTTTGAACCTTTATTGAAATGGAAATGGTACCAAAGGAATCTATATTAATATGCTCTACTTACTGGTCTCTAACCACCATTTGTCTACTTTTCTTCAATTTGCCACCCAAAAGTTAAAGTTGTCATTTATCTAAAAATTTGCTGTTCTCTGTTTAAAACACTCTCTTAGGGCCAGCCTGTGGCTTAATAGTTGAAGTGGCTAGATCCCATATGGCCAACCAAGCTAGCTGAGTCTCACATAAAGTGTTTTGGGAAACATGCTGGGCACATGTGCATGCATGCCCAATATTGGAAAGAGGTAGAAATAGAGGAGAAGGGATTGAGGCTGACCAGGCCCCATGAGAGGTGCTTTCTCAATTCCCACCTCACTGTCTCTCTCCAGCAAGCACACATACCCTTGACAAAATTTAAAAATAAATATATAAATAAAAAAATAGATGTATTGTGATAGGCAGTTAGATAGAAATGAGTGGTTAGCCCTAAGAAAATAGCAGGAAGGCATCAGCCACATCAATAACAACTTATCAGGAGATACAACCGGACCATCTGCAGAGACTCCTTTCTCCCACCTGGTTTCTGGAGACAGGAGAGCAAGGCAGATCCCATTTTCCTTCTTTAGTACCTGAGGAAGACACATAGGGATAGTTGTAAATTTCCCTCTTTTTGTTCTTCATAAATACAAAAGGATCCAATGAGATCTTTTGGTCAGCATTCTAATTCCCACTGGGGCAATGAACTAATGGGACAGTTCATCCAAACAAGGATGCTCTCATCTCCTCAGACAACAGTGAGCATTCAGGATTAGGTCCTTGAATTCCTCACCTGTGAAAGAGACCTGCAAGAAAACACTTGCAAATTCAAAGAAGCCAGATACTATGACAGACCTTCTCCTGCTAAATATTCATTATCCACTCTTGTAGTAAATGTAACACCTAAACCCATGCTCAGTGCAGTTGACCTTCTCTGGAAGCTGCCCACCTGCATGCCTCTAAGCAGGGAGGTGTACTTCTTTCCTATGAAAAATCCTCACTTCCCTATTAAAACTTCCCTTTTCCTACTTTACAAGTGTTGATAGTTTTTCAGTTTGTGTCTCCGGATGGGTCTCTAATCTTAGAGATCTGTACCTAAAGAACTAAGGATTTTACACAATGCAGATCCACTCTCCCATCTTTTTTTTTTTTTTTTTTGTTTTTGCTATAGGGCACGTGTGCTTGCCAGAAAGACAGAGAGAGACAGAGAGGTAGAAAGTGAGAAGAGAGATAGAAAGTGAGAAGTCATCTCCCAGGGAAAATGGCCACACTGCAATCCTTTTCCTCCATTCTCCTCTCAGGATCTTGGGCACGCATGCACACGCGCCTGGCATGAATTTAAGCTACCGACTCCGGGACTCGAACTGCTGTTGACTACATGGGAGTTCAGTGACATAGCCATTATGCTAACTGCTGGTCCCCACTCTCCCATCTTATGACAGTTATAAACTGGAATTCAAAAACAACCTCTGTTCTTGAACTACTCATTCCATGGATGTCTCCCATATAGACCCAAAATAACTATGTTAATAAATTTCTGCTTGTTTTTCCTCCTGTTAATGTGTCTTTTGTAACAGAGTTATTTTCTAACTAAGAATTTATGAGAATTAAGGGCCAGCAGGTGGCATGTTGGTTAAAGGTGCTAGACTCCCCCATGACTGACCATGGTTCAAGTCCCAAATCTGGCTGCTTTCTCTCACTCTCTCCCTCTTTCACTTTGTTATACTCTAGTCAAGTTAAAATAAATAAAATAAATAAAATAAAATAATTCCTTAAAACAAAAATAAGCTTAGGGAAAGCAAACAATCTATGAGAATTATTCTTTCCTCCACCAATCTTTAACCACCATTAGTTTCCCCATACATTTGCCTTTGCCTTCTTATAATTTGCCACCAATCTTACTCAGATGTATTTCCTTTGCTTTGTTACGTCTCTAAAAGCTTATTATTCTTTGTCGAGATTTCAGATATGCCCATGTTCTAATAACTTCTTGAGTTATTTAACACTGCACCCTTCCTTGTGCATGCAGGATGCATCTATTAATACACTCCTTTTGGGGTGGGGAAGCAGCAGGTGGAGTTGTGGTTAAGGCACTGGACACTCCCACATGGCTGACCACAGTTCAAGTGCTGGACCTGGCGGCTTGCTTTCTCACTTTC
>NW_006207133.1:522663-528282 GCF_000334495.1 Tupaia belangeri chinensis
TGTGTGTGTGTGTGTGTGTGTGTGTGTGTGTGTGTGTCTTCAAACTAAAATAAATGAATGAATAAATTAAATTAAATCGAAAAAATAAAAAATAAAATAAACTTTGTTTTTCTTGTTAACAGAGCCTCTCTGTGTTGTGATTTTCCTGTCTCAATCTCCTAACTGGGTTTATAGGCATGCCAAGATGCCTGACCTTTAAGTTGGCCTGGGAATGGAACCTGAGCTCCCAGATGGTCCCAGCTTGTGGAGTGCAGCTTTGTGGCAGTGTGCCCAACCTTGGCTGGGTCCTAATCTCTTTTTTAAGTCTGATTGTGTACAGCCTCACCCCGACAATCCAGAAGGGAAGGAAAAAGTAAAATTTTCCTGTCCTATAGTAGTGAATACTAATTTATATTGAAAGATGGAAAAGACGCAACAGAAAATTAAGCCAAATATATAAAATCAGCCTTGTAAGAATCGAAAGGTTAAAAACCTCTCCTAGTCTGTCATGAGTTACATCCAACATTCCTGTAACAAAGATAAGGTAACAAGAGAGAAGTATAACAAATGTATTTAATCAAAGTTTATGTAACATAAACGCCAACAAAAATCTGAAGACTGGGAACACTAGCTATTTTTATGCTTAGGTTTGATAAAGAAAGAACGGCCTTGACTGGACAAAACAGTGTAACCTAATGGTTGTAGCCTGAAGGGAACTCAGCAAGGCCAATCTGCACAGATTCTTCTTGTTTCTCTATGTAGCAGTACTTCCCCCAACCCAGGCCATGGGACAGGACACCCCTGGGATAAGGTCTTCCATGGAGAATGGAAAGAATAACCTTTCTAGGTTTTATGGTTTGCTCTGGGAAAGAAGGGGCCTAACATTTATGATCCACCTTGGAGAAAAGGAATTCTAGTGTATATTATTCACTTTAAGTGAGCGAAATGGGCAGGAGACAGGAGTGCACAGGGATAGAAAAACTTTATTTCTGAGGCTGCTCCCAGTCTCACTTAGTTCAAAGCACTCAGCATGCCAAAATGCCATATTTTGGGGAATTGTTTTCTGAGTCCCAACAATTTTATGACAAAATGTCTAGAGCATAACTCTTCTGTATTTCCAACTAGAATACCTATGACTTTATAAGCATTTGCTTAGAAAACTAAGCTTTAGATTTCCCCACTATAGTTTTCTATCTAGGTAAGACTTAATAGTAGGTAGGATAAGTGTAGATACCAGAGACTGTATGGGAGGGGGTAAGATTTTAGTACATGTGTGCTCACTGGAGAGATAGAGATTCAAAAAGTGAAAAATTACCCTACAGGAAGGATGACCACACCACAATCTCCTCTCCTTCATTCTTCTCTCAGGATCTTGGGTATACATGCACACACACCTGGCATGAGTTTCAAGCCTCAAGGTCCAGGAATTGATTTGTAGTCATCTGCTGGTCCCATGAGTAAGTAATATTGTACATGTGTGCTCACTGGAGAGATAGAGATTCAAAAAGTGAAAAATTACCCTACAGGAAAGATGACCACACCACAATCTCCTCTCCTTCATTCTTCTCTCAGGATCTTGGGTATACATGCACACACACCTGGCATGAGTTTCAAGCCTCAAGGTCCAGGAATTGATTTGTAGTCATCTGCTGGTCCCATGAGTAAGTAATATTAAAGTTGGATTTTTCACTTTAAATTAAATAGAATTTACTATGATTCACCTCCTCCTTAAAAAGTCCCTCTAATCTTCCTTCTTTTCTAACTTTTTTTGCATTTAGGTGGTTTATATGAAGACTTCCATATTTCAGCTAAATTGCAATTTTTCTGCAATGCTTCACCAAGCAGTCCTACATGGGAAGATTTCCAGTTCAAGCCCAAAGATCTCCCTAATGCATATGTGCTTGCCCGTGATCTGAGGCCGACTAAAGTTTGGGATGAATGGTTATACCAACACCCAACTGGAAGTGCTTGTATCTCTTTCTTTCTCAAAATATAAAGAGATAAAGTTTAAAATAATCCCAATAAAAGTTAAAGTCTTATCTACACCGATGGATGTATCAATAACAAGGCAGCCCAAACAGTGAATATTTTTTCTTTTTTTTAAAGGTGAATATTTCTTAAAACTTTGACTTTAGCTTTGGAATGCAGTGCCCTACATGGAAATAGCCTCAGTTATGTCTTAACACTATGTACTTCAGTCAAATGCAGTCACTGAGAAGAGCCAGGCAAAGACTGACTAAATATTCATTTCTCTTATCAGTTGAGATAGGATGTGAATATTTACAGCAAAAAATTCCATTCTCCAAAGTGGATCATTTTCAGACAGAAAAATAGAAAAGAAGTCACTAGGAACAATGAATTTTGTCTAGTAAGTAGCTTAAATTTCAGATTTTAGGTAATAGAATTAACCACTTAACAAGAGCATTCTGGTTGCTTTAACTATTGAGAATCTCATTCACATGGTGTTCTGCTAAAAGAGATTTTCTGGAATTGGAAAATTTTGTCTGCTTAAAAAAAAAATCTATGAGAATACTGTCTATGTACCAATAAATTTGCTGAAACTTGTGCAGGCCAGACAAGGGAACACCGTGAGGGCAATATGAAATTCAATCCCGGGTGCTCTGAAGCTTTTCCTTGTTTTATTGATCCCAGGAAGACAGAGGGTTATTGAGGTTGAGATGAGGTTCAGATCATATTATCTTTTCTAACAACTCTCCAGAGGGCAGTAAAAGTCTTGACCGTGACATTCCCTGTCCACACTCTCTGGTATTCTTGGGAGAGGGGTAGTTAGAGTCTTACTGAGTTTTGAGAAAGCATTCCTTGTCATGAAACATTTTAAAACTGTCTAAAAATCTCACTGAAGTATTTTGAAAGTTGCTTTAAAGAGTTTTTGCTGTAGCAAAAATAAAATCTCTATTAAGTCTCTTAGTAAAGAAATAGGGCAGTTGGTAGATGGTTATAGAGGCTAATGTGGCTGGAATCCACATGACTGACTGTGCAGTTCAAGTCCCAGACCCAGTGTCTTGAAAAACACACCAGATACATGTCCCAAATCCTGACAAAATGGAGAAATGGAGGAAAAGAGATTGTAATATGACTACTCCTATTTCAGGTTCTTTCTTCCTCTCCCCCTCTCTGCTTTTCTGTCTCTGATGAGTGCATATATCCTCTGACAATGTAAAATAAATAGTTAACAATAACTCCTTCAGCCAGGAAATCTTAGTTGACAGTTTTTTTTTGAGAGAGAGATTTTTGCTATAGGGCACATGTGCTTAATGAAGAGACAGAAAGCAAGAAATCATTCTGCCAGGGTAATGGTCATACTATAATCCCTTCTCCATTCTCCTGCCAGAATTTTGGGCACATGTGCACATGTGTCCAGTGTGAGTTTTAAATTGCTAGGTCTAGGACTCAAACCACAGTCGACCACGTGGGAGTCCAGCAATGTAACCATTACACCATCTGCTGGCCCCAGCCGATTATAAAATGAAGACATGGGGTCTAACAATGATGCACTAGAAAAACATGATATCCTGGAAGGCAGTTTCCCATAAAAGATTCCCAGTTTAAGTACAGAAATCTCCCTGAGTATGTTGAGCCTACACTTGCTTATGATTTAGAGCTGGCTGAGGTTGGAGGAATATTGTGAGGGCAAGACTCCCATTGGCAGTGACTGTTTCTCTCTTCCTCTCTGTCTGATAAATAAACTTAAAAAAAAAAAAACAATAAAGATGAAAGTTTCTGGAGAGTACATCAATTTTATTTTTAATAGAGATTTTTGTTATAGGGTGCATGCGCTGGCCTGAGAGACAGAGAGAGACAGAAAGCGAGAAATTACCTGGTCAGGTACTTGAACCATGGTCGACTACATGGGAGTCCAGAGATGTAACATTATGCCATCTGCTGATCTGCTGGTTCCAAGAACATCACTTTTTTTTTTGGAGAGGTTTTTGCTATAGGGCACGTGCGTTCGTCAGAAAGACAGAGAAATAGAAAGCAAGAAATCACTCCCCAGGGGAAAGGCCATGCTGTAATCCCTTCTCCATTCTCCTCTCGAGATCTTGGGCATGCACGCACATGCGCCCAGCGTGAGTTTAAGCCACCAGGTCTGGGACTAGAACCACAGTCGGCTACATGGGATTTCAGTGACATAGCCATTATGCTAACTGCTGGTCCCAGAACATCAAATTTTAAGGACAGGAAGTAGCATTTAATTAATTAGAGCAGAAAGCAGTCAGTTAACAGCGGAACATAGTCTATAACTTTCTGAATTTGGAAGAGTCTGAATCTCATTTCAAAAAAATATAATGATTCATTTCTCAAGGCAAGTATGTGCCTATTTCTTTTGTTTGTTTGTTTTTGTTTGTTTGTTTGTTTTTAATTAATTAATTTATTTTTGTATATACATTCAATCACATTGTTTAGCTTACGATGTGAGCATTTCAATATGTGAACATTTCTTCCCAGTCCCGTTGGTCAAAATATCTTCAACCGATAACACCACACCTTCCCATCCCGTCAATACTCTACCTCCATATTCCTTCTCCAAATGTCCTTCGTTAGGCCCCACTCCTCCACATACACCTCATCTGACATTCACACCCATCTCCTGTGTTTGTACAACCGTTAGTCAATCAGTTTCAGTCATAGAGTGCGCAGGCAACACAAGCTGGTAAGGATGCTGCCTCTCATTTTAAGGCAAGGCCTGGACTGGGAAGAAACTGAGGCAAGGCCCAGTTTACGAGCTCTCTCTTGTGTCCTTGAACTGGCCGGTATTTAATTTTTCTGCCGTGAGTTTTACTGTTATTACTGTACCGTGTAAGGGTAAAACATCACCCCCAACCATTGTAATAAAGCCAATTAGTAATCTTGTAGGAATGTGGTTTTCTAAGACTGACAAGAGGATTAGGAAGTTTAAGACTCTCTCACCTGTCCGTTTTTAAGCCAAAATTAACATATAGATTAAGTTAGTATAAACTAAATTAGCATTAGAAGCATATGTAGACTAAGTTAGTTTAAGGTTAGTTTTACTTACATACCCCTTGTTAAAGCTATAGGCCAAAGTTAACTCACACTAGCAAAGTCAGCACATTTACCACATAACAGAGACTCAGAGTTAAAACAAAAAAACTCACTAATTGACAAGACTCAACAAACAAAATGCAGAAACCTACAGATTTATTAGAGGAAAAAGCCTGGATGGGACAACAGAATAAACAAAGCTGAGGGCTCCACAGAAAGATTAACCATTTTAGCTGGGAGTTTTTATCTAAAGCAACAGGTAGCTTTCAACTACAAAGAGTTTTTTATCTATGTGCTGTTGACTATGAAAAACTGCTAATAAAACATTCTGTGTTGTCTCCGGAGCTACAAAATTATCTTTCTTTCCCATATAAGATCATAGACTCACCCTCTATTGTTGTAATGTATAGATAGTCCATATATTAACTGTGTCTTTACTTAACAAGACAAGACTTCCATCTAAGTCATTGTAACCAGCAACGTTATCGCCCTGGCCTGGGACTAAAGTTATCAAACATCCTGCAAGCCCCCTCTTTAAAAGACTCTTCCCAGTAATCAAGATCTAAGAAGAAGATACAGCAGACAAATGGACTTCCTCATCCTGAGAACTGTGATTGA
>NW_006207133.1:529144-583458 GCF_000334495.1 Tupaia belangeri chinensis
TATTTTGGGGATGATCGACTGTGCTTTGAGGGTCTTATTTAAGAAGTCTTCCCCTACACCAGTGTCTCTCAGAGTTTCCCCAGTGTTTTCCAGGAGCAGCTTTATAGTTTGAGGTCTTAGATTTAGATCCTTGATCCACCTTGACTTGATTTTTGTCAAAGGTAAGAGGTAGGGGTTCAGATTAATCATTCTGCAAGTGGAAATCCAGTTTTTTCCAGCACCACTTGCTGAAGAGGCTTTCCTTTTCCCACTGGATTGACTGGTACCCCTTGTCAAAGATCAGTTGACTGTATGTTGGGGCATTTATTTCTGGGGTCTCTATTCTGTTCCATTGGTCCATGTGTCTGTTCCTGTGCCAGTACCATGCTGTTTTGATTACTACAGCTTTGTAGTATATTTTTTGCATTGGGGAGTGATATGCCGCCCACTCCACTCTTCTCGTGTAGAATTGCTTTGGCAATACGGGGTCTTTTATGATTCCAGACAAATTTTATGATTGTCTTTTCTAGATCTGTGAAGAATGTGTCCAGTACTTTGATTGGCATTGCATTAAATACGTAGATTAATTTGGGTAGAATTGCCATTTTGATTATATTAATTCTTCTAATCCATGAACATGGGGTGTCCTTCCATTAAAGAGATACATCATTTATCTTAGCACTTTTCTGCCTCCACTCCTTTTTTAAAAAATTTATATTTTATTTTATTCTATAACCTTATGTACATTTAATTATTATACATCTTGATGCTATACAACATGGTTTATTCAAAACATACATGTGGTGTATAATAGCATAGAATATTTCAACATAGAACCTTACATTCTTGTGTTTTAAATGCTTTTTCCCTGAGCTCTTTAAAAATGAGGCACATGGACACCATGAACTATTACTTAGTTATAAAGAACAGTGATATTCTGCTATTTGAGTCAAAATGGATGAATAAAGATTTAATGTTCAATGAAATAAGCTAGACTATGAAAGACAGACATTGTATATCACAGAGCAATATATGTCTGCAATTTATGGCATAAATTGAACAATTCAAAGATGTAATAGTAGGTAGGATAAGTGTAGATACCAAAGACGGTATGAGAGGATGTAAGAGGATGAGGCCTAACTGATTTCCTGAGTCTGGTCCTTAAGTGTATGTTCTCATCCATACTTTGCTTTGCTTTTTATTCTGCAAACATCTAGATATACAGCCTTTTTCCTAAGAAAAATAATGGGAGATTTCACCACAGAAGTGACAAAGATGCAGACCCTGCTGTATAACTCCATTTTTCCAGCTGCATTTATGCAGCAGCCCCTGCATCCCACAATGTGTTCATACTAGTGAGTGCCCACTGCTCCACCTTTCCCAGCTTTTCTCAAGCCTGATTTTCAGCTCACAACTTCACAAAGCATCCACTGGTCCTTGTTTGATACTTCATTATATATATTTAATTATTTCTGATTTTCCTACATCCTAAACTCCTCTCAAGTCCATGCCTTACCCCTGTATCTACTATTATTCCATTTACTCAAAATATTCTCTTCTCTCACTTACACTGTGGCAATCACCTCAAAACAGATATTTTAATTATAGAACTGGCATCTCCTTTACAACCTTAGCTGTCAAATTACCAACAAATTGATCTTCTGAAGAAGAAACTAATCACCCCATTCCTGTGCTCCATGATTTTCACTGGCTCAATATTGCATGGACTAAGTTCAACTGTCTTACCTTCACTTGAGAAGACTACATGATTCTACTCTATTTTATGTTGAAAGATACTGAAAACTTCACTTCACTTTGTACCTCTGCTTTGAGAGTATATTTTTCTTGACACTATGAATGTTTGCACTTATCACAACTGACGTAATATTATCACATATGTGTCTCCTTCCTGAACCTAAACTTCTGAAGTATAGGGGATGTCTTAGTTGTCTTTGCATTCCCAGAATCTAGCAGTATCTTGCACATAGCAAGCATTCATTTTTTTTTAAATGAATGACTATATGCAGTTCTGTTTTGCTCTCCTTATACTTTTTTATTTGAAAAAAATATTACATTATTATTATTATTATTTTGGAGAGGTTTTTGCTATAGGGCATGTGTGCTCGCCAGACAGGCAGATAGAGACAGAGAGATAGATAGAAAGTAAGAAATCACCCCTCCCCCTCCCCAGGGAGAATGACCACTCTGCAATCTCTTCTCCTCCATTCTCCTCTAGGGATCTTGGGCGCGCACGCACACGCACCCGGTGTTAGTTTTAAGCCACCGGGTCTGGGACACGAACCGCGGTCGACTACATGGGAGTTCAGTGACATAGCCATTACACTAACTGCTGGTCCCTACATTAAATATTAATATAAAAAATATTGATTGGTATTTTCATTCTCAGAGAAGAAGTTGGAAAGAGGAGCAATCATTCTATAATCTATGAAATCAGTAGTATGCCTTATGTACTTAGATCAAATTACTAATTACAGTCATGTCAAATCAGTTATCTCTTATACTTTTTTATCTTAAAAATATACTTTGTATGTCTTAATTTTTAATGAAAAAAAATTGTACAAAATTATTACAGAACTGCATTATATCCATACAAACAAGAGGCTTCAAAAAGTTTATGTAAAGTGCATATTGAAGAATTTACACATGGATTTCAATTTTTTTCACAAAATAAAGTGCATTTTAATTCCATTTTTCTATGAACTTTCTACAGACCCCTCTTTCTTTTTCTACAAACTCCTCTTAAATGTGTAGTGCATATAGATACACACACATCATGTACACAGGCACACTAGTAAAATCATTTCTTATAAAGGACATCATTCTATACACACAACCCCAAGGCTTTTGACATATGACATTTAATAATAGAACCTCCAAATAAAGTGGCCCAAAATGATTTATTTAACTGATCCTTCTACCAATAAATTAATTCCTTGTTTTAGGTTTTTTGCTACTACCAAAAAAGGTTGTATTGAGAATTCTGGTATACAGACTTTTATCAACCTTTGTAAATGCATCTGTGTGTTCAATATCTTACAGTGGAATTGCTAAATGAAAGGTGAGTGCTTTTTAAATATGTGACACATATTGACAAATTGTACTCTAAAAATGTACAATTACACTTTCCTATGAAAGTACTTCTTATATTCATCCTTACCAGCAATACTTAAGGACAAGGATTCCGAGAGATTAAGTAAATAAAAAAGCTAATGTTCAAAGTAAGCTTTGTTTTGTTTCTTTTTTTTGGAGAGGTTTTTGCTATAGGGTGCATGCGCTCGCCAGACAGAGAGAGACAGAGAGACAGAAAGCAGGAAATCACCCCCCACGGGGGATGTCCACGCTGCAATCCCTTCTCCTCCATTCTCCTCTTGGGATCTTGGGCACGCATGCACGCGCGTCCAGCGTGAGTTTTAAGCCACCGGGTCCGGGACACGAACCGCGGTGGATTACATGGGAGTCCAGCGACATAGCCATTACGCTAACTGCTGGTCCCAGCCTTGTTTGGTTTCTAATATTGTCCTGTTTCTATTACATACATCTATATAGTCTAAGCATTATGATCAAAAGAAAACCTACATGATGCTTACATTTTAGAGACATTTTTAGCCCATTAAAAATTATCAAACCTGCTTTATTATATTTCTGCAACCAGTATAATAGAGATTCAAAGTAATTAATTGACTTGCAGAGGACCATGTAACTATTCATTATTCTGCATTCTGATATGTCCTTTGTCAGATTTCATCCTTTAACAATTCAGGTGAGCCTAAATATAAAATCTTTGTACCCCACATTTCTGATTTTTAAAATGAGGAGGAAGAGCAAAGTTATTCAACTATATGTTATATATCTCTGGTAACTTTTACTTTCATTTTTTTTAAAAAAAATGTATTCTCTTAACAATAGGCATTAGACAAGAGAATCTTATTTTCTTCTTAGATACTACTACTAAACAGTATTATTTGGCTATAAAGAATATTTCTCTATATGTGTCTATGAGAGTGAGAGTGTATGTGTATGTGTGTACGTGTATGTGTGTAAAGACAAGGTGGGGGTGTATGGTGGGGAGTTAATGCCTTTATAAGACTTTTGAAAGAATTGTAACTTGCCTTTTGTTGTATTTGGTTTCAAGCCAAGAGCTTATAAACCAACTGACACTTGTTCAGTGTTTTGAATTTCTGCTCATTTAACTTCCCTTACGGGACTTTGAGCTTCAACATATAGCCAACTCTTATTAACTCAGGAGCTTTCTTCAGAAGAAGTAAACAGGATTCTTCATTAAGTCACAAATTGATTAGACACAAAACACTAAAAATTTCAATAGCTAATGATTAGGAAGAACTACCAATTTGTACTCAGGTAGTTTTATTTCTCAAAAGTTTACTCTTTTTGAGTGATCTTTAGTATAACTGTTGCTAAAGTTAGGTGTTTATATATTTTCATATACTTTCATGTTTGAAAACAGAGAGGTCACAATGACATCAGAGATCTTCAAGTCAATCATTCATCATTCACTGAGTGATTTAAATATTATTGTTCCTCTATGTATCAACTTGAGAATAATTAAAACTATACATACTACAGCTGTCATAACTTGTTTGTAGATAAAGATGACAAGGGACAGAGAATTTAGTACTAAATTCTATTGCTAATTGTTGTCTGCCACACCGTCTAACGCATGTAAGAATTGGGACAGTTTAAATTTAGTCACAGTAACTTGTATTTAGAATAGTATCTATTACTTTTTTAAATCAAAAGAAGATATATAGATTTTATTTTTATTCATTCTTATTTTGAAATTGATTTTTAAGAATATAATATCCATCTTGGTATTGATTCTTGTTTTCATTTAATAACTCCACAGATATTTGTCAAACACCTACCTTTTGTGGTACTATGCTGGATATTAAGAAATCATTAGTCAATACAGTCTTTTAAAGTTCATTTCTTTGCTTCTTCCATGAGTGATAGAGAGAGAGAACAGCCTCAACAGAATCGTAATGCCCTGTTGCACTCCCAGCCTTCAGCCAGCCCTAGATCAAGGGCATACACATACTTAGAATACTCAGGGAGGTCTCTAAAGTTGAATAAGGAAGCTTTACCTGCAAGATTGACTCACAGAATATCACGTTTTACCACTGTGGCACTGTCTGGCTCCTTGGCAGTACATTTTTATAACCACAGTCTAATCTCTAGATCCCCTCTGTGACTTCTTTTTCCTTCCTTAAACAGCTTCTTGGAAGGCTCTGTTCTTTCTACCCAACTGTAGTTTGATCAAGCCTTCATCAAAGTGTCCACATCAAAACTCATCTCATGGGACCAGCAGGTGGCATGGTGATTAAATCACTGGGCTCTTGCATGACCTACTGTGGTTTGAGTCTCAGACCTGGTGGCTTGCTTTCTTACCTTCTCTCTATCTATCTGTCTTTCTCTGATCAAAGTAAAAAAGAAATAATAATAATAATACTGATAATAATAATAATATAATAGGAACAGCAGACGGTGTAATGGTTATGTTGCTAACCTCCCACCTAGTCGATCATCGTTCAAGTCTTAGACCTGGAAGCATAAAAGTACACACTAGGTAAGTGTGTGTGCATGCCCAAAATCCTAAGAGGAGAATGGAGAAGGGATTGTGGCATGGTCATCACCCATGGGGATGATTTCTTGCTTTCTGTCTCTGTCTCTCTCTCTGTTTCTCTGGTGAATGCATGCACCCTATACCAAAAATCTTTCTAAAAATAATAATAATAATAGTAAATAAAATTAAATAAATGATTCTTTTTAAAAAAGAAAAACAAACTCCTTCAATATAGTCAAAGTTCATTTCAGACATTCGTATTTTTATGTCATTTTCTTTGTTTGCATCCATACAATCTTTTCTTCATTGTCTACCAAATTAATGCATAGTTGTAAGTATAACTATCAACATTCTTCATAATTTCACTCCATATTGATTCTCACACTCTTGTAAAAACTAATTCTTGGGGCCAGCAGATGACATGGTTGTTAAGATGCTAGACTACCACATGACCAACTGTGATTTAAGTCCTGGACCTGTTGGCTTGTGCATGTGTGCACAAAGTACCAGGAGAAGAATAGAAGAGAAGAGATTCCAGCATAGCCATCACCCCCGGAGAATGATTTCTTTCTTTCCATCTCACTGTCTCACTGTCCTTTTCCAGTGAGTGCATGCGCCCTGTGGCAAAAATAAATAAATAAATAAATAAAAAGATCCTAATTCTTAAAATCAAAATCATGGGAACCAGCAGATGGTATAATGGCTACATCTCTGTATTTCTATATCTGGAGGCTTGAAATTCACACCAGGTGTGCTAGATCTGGAGGCTTGAAATTCACACCAGGTGTGCGTGTGTGTGTGCCCAAATTCCAAGAGGAGATTGGAGAAAAGGGAACTGTGGCACTCTTGGGGAGTGATTTCAAACTTTCTGTGTCTCTGTCACTCTGTTTCTTCAGTAAGTGATGTCCTCTATAGCAGAAATCTCCCTTTAAAAAAAAGAGAGAGAGAGAGAGGGAGAGAGAAAAGAAAATCTCTCTACACACAAAATAATTAAAACCATCAGTAACTTTTCTGATATTACATTCCGTATTATAAAGACAAGAGGATACACAATTTATAAAATTTAAATAATAATAAAAATCTTTATTGGCAAATATGTAACTGTCTTTCAATCTAAGGTATTTTCTTAATTTATTTTTTTCTCTAGGAAGTTCTACACAGTCTTAAAGCCTAACTGAGACCAGGAAGAGAAATAAAACTACATTTCTTCAGTGTATGTCTTTCAAACATTTATGCTATCTGGTCCAGAAGAACTTTTGTTTCCTCTGCAAAATGGAATGATCACATCATGTCCATTCATTAAATGGTTGGTTTTTAATAGGCTTGGCTAGACTTGGGGCCCTGCTATGCTAGGTAATTATATACTGCTCATTTCATTTCTTCAACTAGTAGTTACTGTTTCAAAAGTAATGAATTGTCTTAAATAATGTGGTAACTCTTGGTGAGAACCACAAAAGAAATTCTTGCCACAAAAGAAATTCTTGCCAGCTGGTATTTTTCAGTGAGTAATATATCACCAAAGGAATTGGATGCTCTTGATGGGTGAGCTAATATATCATCCAGATGAAATGCTTTGGTGATATATTGAAGAAGATCAGGGTGTCCAAGAAAGGGATTAGACCTTTTTTTTTTTTTTTAGATGGAGAAAAAAGGAAAAGAATTGGGGAGGAGACCCTTTAATTTAAGAGTAACAAAGCACCCTGAGGATCTTTAAATTACAATGGTGAAATGTAATAAGTATGGTCAAAGGATTTGGCAATTTTTCTTCAAAATTAAAGGAGTATCTTTTTAAATTATAAAGCATTATGAAATATCTAACATAGTAATAGATGAGGTTTCCTATTGCTATGGCAATATTTAATAAACTATAATAGACTATAATTTTCTCAGTATGGAATAAGATTAACTTTTACATGAAGAGCAGCAGCATTTCAAGATAAAATGAAAATCAGACATGTAAAAAATATGTATTCGCTTTCTCTAACTGCAGAAGAACTTCGTAAAATATGCACATGGGCTTGTACAATACATACATGCCCCGCCCCCACCACTGACACACACACACAGTGAATTGAAACTACTTCAATTTAAAAATTTCTTGAGTTCTTTAGAGTATCTAGTACCTCCTTTTTCACTAACATGTAGTTTAGACTTTAAGTGTCTCATGTAATCATGTTACTCCTAGAAATATGTGGTACAAATATTGGCAGTCTAAGACAGCTACCCACTTCTTCATAGGGGACTGATAAGACCCCAGGCAAAATAAGTTGTATTTCTGATGAATAGTTTTAGGTTTTCAGTGTTCTTAGGTTGCAAATGTTATGTCAGATTATTAAAATTTTTGGAGAATGCATTTATTGTGATGAGAGAAAGTTGCTTGTCATAACAAATAAATCTGAATACCATATTTAAGGATTAGAATGCCTAAAAGGTTGGGAAACTAGCATAAGAAATTGAGCCAGAGTGAGCCTCAGTAACATCATGGTAAACAGCTTTTTTCTTTTCTTTTCTTTTTTAGAGGTTTTTGCCTTAGGGTATGTTCACTAGCCAGAGAGAGAAACAGAGACCGAGATAATGAGAGGGAAAGTAAGAAATCATCCCCCAGGGAGGATGGCCATTCCTCAATACTTTTTGCTCCATTCTCTTCCGAGGATCTAGGGCAAACATACATACACGCCTGACGTGATTCTCAAGTCACCGGATCTGGGACTCAAACTGTGGTCCACCATGTAGGAGTCTAACAGCATAATCACTACATTATCTGATAACCCCATCATGGTAAGATTCAAAGACACATTTTCGTGGTAAGTGTGAGTATAGAAAGGATATTGGATCTTGGAAAGGTTGGAAAGAGAATTTTGTTTGAAGAGAAATCTAGAAAATTACCATATAAACGTTTCCCTTTACTCTGTTTCATATTTGTACATTTTACTGAGTTTAGTACCAATCCAAACACAAATAGTCATTGAGCAGTATTGCTGTATGATCCCGGTTCGTGCTGTGAGAAAGGAACATGGCTTTCCATCTAGGAGTTTCCAAGTGTGTAGACAGTGGGTTTGGGGAGCAGAAAAGAGAATGACAAAAAAGGACAAAGCAGAGTGAGATAAAACACAAAAAGGAGTTGCATAGTGAGTGCAGCAATGGTCTCATAAAATAAGAATTAGAACTCTGCTACTTTAAAGCTGAATTATGGTTTTGTACATGTCTTTGGTATGATAGATGGCAAAGGAACTGGCACTGGGTGGCAGTCAGTATGATTAAATGAAATAGTAAATGAAAGATATCAGTGAATGAATAAATGAAAAAAATTTAAGTGACTTTTGTATGATATGTAGAATGCCAAATTTTGTGAATGCATAAGGATCTGTCCTTATAACAAGAATATATGTTTATTGGGCAAGGGAGTGGGATAATAGAAGACCCTCCTACAATAGTCTTTATGAAATAAGTTATATTTGGACCGTCTGAGTGGAAAGTGTTTATTTTGTCTATAATCATGGAGTTTTCAATTCTCACTGGGGAAATGTAGAACAATAAGGCATAGGTCATGCTATTTACACTAGGTTTCTTATAAAGCCTATCATAAGAAAAACAGAATGAAATCACATATGATCTTTGTTTCACATTATGTTATGACAACATTTGCATGAGAAGGATCTCACCCCCGGCCTCCCTGCAGAGGGGAAGGTCATGCCACAATCCCTTCTCCTCCATTCTCCTCCCAGGATCTTGGGCACATGTGTACATATGCCTGGTATGATTTCTTTTTCTTTTTCTTTTTTTTTTTTTTTTTTTTTTTTTTTTTTGAGAGAGATCTCTAACTGCAGAAGAACTTCGTAAAATATGCACATGGGCTTGTACAATACATACATGCCCCGCCCCCACCACTGACACACACACACAGTGAATTGAAACTACTTCAATTTAAAAATTTCTTGAGTTCTTTAGAGTATCTAGTACCTCCTTTTTCACTAACATGTAGTTTAGACTTTAAGTGTCTCATGTAATCATGTTACTCCTAGAAATATGTGGTACAAATATTGGCAGTCTAAGACAGCTACCCACTTCTTCATAGGGGACTGATAAGACCCCAGGCAAAATAAGTTGTATTTCTGATGAATAGTTTTAGGTTTTCAGTGTTCTTAGGTTGCAAATGTTATGTCAGATTATTAAAATTTTTGGAGAATGCATTTATTGTGATGAGAGAAAGTTGCTTGTCATAACAAATAAATCTGAATACCATATTTAAGGATTAGAATGCCTAAAAGGTTGGGAAACTAGCATAAGAAATTGAGCCAGAGTGAGCCTCAGTAACATCATGGTAAACAGCTTTTTTCTTTTCTTTTCTTTTTTAGAGGTTTTTGCCTTAGGGTATGTTCACTAGCCAGAGAGAGAAACAGAGACCGAGATAATGAGAGGGAAAGTAAGAAATCATCCCCCAGGGAGGATGGCCATTCCTCAATACTTTTTGCTCCATTCTCTTCCGAGGATCTAGGGCAAACATACATACACGCCTGACGTGATTCTCAAGTCACCGGATCTGGGACTCAAACTGTGGTCCACCATGTAGGAGTCTAACAGCATAATCACTACATTATCTGATAACCCCATCATGGTAAGATTCAAAGACACATTTTCGTGGTAAGTGTGAGTATAGAAAGGATATTGGATCTTGGAAAGGTTGGAAAGAGAATTTTGTTTGAAGAGAAATCTAGAAAATTACCATATAAACGTTTCCCTTTACTCTGTTTCATATTTGTACATTTTACTGAGTTTAGTACCAATCCAAACACAAATAGTCATTGAGCAGTATTGCTGTATGATCCCGGTTCGTGCTGTGAGAAAGGAACATGGCTTTCCATCTAGGAGTTTCCAAGTGTGTAGACAGTGGGTTTGGGGAGCAGAAAAGAGAATGACAAAAAAGGACAAAGCAGAGTGAGATAAAACACAAAAAGGAGTTGCATAGTGAGTGCAGCAATGGCTCATAAAATAAGAATTAGAACTCTGCTACTTTAAAGCTGAATTATGGTTTTGTACATGTCTTTGGTATGATAGATGGCAAAGGAACTGGCACTGGGTGGCAGTCAGTATGATTAAATGAAATAGTAAATGAAAGATATCAGTGAATGAATAAATGAAAAAAATTTAAGTGACTTTTGTATGATATGTAGAATGCCAAATTTTGTGAATGCATAAGGATCTGTCCTTATAACAAGAATATATGTTTATTGGGCAAGGGAGTGGGATAATAGAAGACCCTCCTACAATAGTCTTTATGAAATAAGTTATATTTGGACCATATGAGTGGAAAGTGTTTATTTTGTCTATAAAAATCATGGAGTTGTCAATTCTCACTGGGGAAATGTAGAACAATAAGGCATAGGTCATGCTATTTACACTAGGTTTCTTATAAAGCCTATCATAAGAAAAACAGAATGAAATCACATATGATCTTTGTTTCACATTATGTTATGACAACATTTGCATGATTATTTGTTTGTAGAATCTCTATACAAGAACAGAACAAGGCCACTTCTCAATGAGTTAGATTAGAAAGAAGTTGTCATTGATTGTCCTCACTATTGGCTCTCTTGACTTCAAAGGAGAGAGGCAGAGGTCAATTCTTGGTGAGTCACACCAACCAAGTAGAGACATTGAATCTTGATTATCAAGATGTACAATATCCATGAATAAAGATAAATTTATCTATTTATGCTTAAACTTGAGGAAAGGAAAGACTCCTTTAAAATAAAAGGACTGAGAAACCCAGTATATCTGATTAATAAACTATTGTATTTTAAATTTGGGGAGAAGTAGAGAGAGAATAAAGGCAAGAAAGCACTGCACTCACTGGAGAGAGAGAGAGAGACAGATGCAGTGAGGAGGATCTCACCCCCGGCCTCCCTGCAGAGGGGAAGGTCATGCCACAATCCCTTCTCCTCCATTCTCCTCCCAGGATCTTGGGCACATGTGTACATATGCCTGGTATTATTTCTTTTTCTTTTTCTTTTCCTTTTTTTTTTTTTTTTTAGAGAGAGAGATTTTTCCTATAGAGTGAGTGCACTTACCAGAGATACAGAGAGACAGAAAGCAAGAAATCACCTCCCAGGTGATATGGCCTTGCCACAATCCCTTCTCCTCATTCCTCTCATGGGATTTTGGTAATGGAAACACATGCACCTGATGTGACCTTTAAGCTGCTGGGTCCAGGACTCAAACTATGGTAGACTATGTGAGAGTTCCACAATGTAACCATTATGCCATCTGCTGGTTCCACACCTGGCATGATTTTCAAGTCACCGGGTCTGGGACTCAAACTGTGGTCTGTCATGACAGACCCATTGCTGTCTGTCCATTGACAAAACCACTATGCACCTGCTGGTCCCGATTCTGGACAAATTTTATGATAGTTTTTCTATTTCTGCAAGGAACGTTTCTGGTAGTTTGATAGGAATTGAATTAAACTTGTAGATTAATTTTGGTAGTATTGATACCTTGATTATATTAATTTTTCTAATCTAGGAACATGAGATCTTTTTCCACTCTTTTTTGAGGTCATCTTTAATTTCTCTTTCAAGTTTTTTATAGCTTTCCCTGTAGAGGTCTTTGACTTCTTTTATTAGGTTTATTCTAAGTAGCTTATTGTTTTTGTGGTTATTGTAAATGGGATTGTGTTCTTCAATTCTACTGTCTGCTCATTGTTGGTATATAGAAATGCTATAGATTTTTGTATGTAGTGATTTTCTATCCTGCCATTTTACTAAATTGGTTTATTACTTTGAGGAGTTATTTTTGTGAATTCTTTTTTATTTTCTATTTATAGAATCATATAATATGCAAATAGAGACCATTTCACTTCTTCTTTACCTATTTGAATATCTTTTATTTGACTCTCTTGTGTGATTGCATTGGCTAAATACCTATTTGAATATCTTTTACTTGACTCTCTTGTGTGATTGCATTGGCTAAAATTTCCGGCACTATATTGAAAAGGAGTGGAGAAAGTGGGCTACCTTTTCTCATTCCAGTTTTTAGTGAAAAAGCTTTAAGTTTTTCTCCATCCAGTATGATGTTAACTATGGGTTTGTTATAGATGGATTTTGTTGTTTGGAGGAATGTCCCTTCTATGCCAGTTTTGCTGAGAGTCCTAAACATGAAGGGATGTTGTATTTTATGTAATATTTTCTCTGCATTGATTCATATGATCATATGTTTTTTTTTTCTTTTCTCTGTTAATGCAATATATTACATTTATTGCTTTGCATATGTTGAACCATCCTTACATCCCTGGAATAAAATCTACCTGATCAAGCTGTGTAATCTATTTAATGTATTGTTGAGTATTATTTGCTAGTATCCTGTTGAGAATTTTTGCATCTGTATTTACTAAAGATACTGCTCTGTAGTTTTTGTTTGTTTGTTTGGTTGGTTGGGGTTTTTTTGTTTGTTTTTTTTTGTTATTTTCTTGTCTGTTTTTGGAATCAGGATAATAGAGGCTTCATATAATAAATTTGACAGTGCTCCTTTTGGATACCTAAAAATAGTTTGAGGGTAATTAAGATTAATTTTTTAAAAGTTTTGTAGAATTCAGAAGTAAAGCCATTGGGAGCTGGACTTTTCTTTGTTAGGAGACTATTCATTACTGATTCAATATTGCTGCTTGTTATGAGTCTATTCAGGCTTTCTCTTTATTCCTGGTTCAAAATTGGTAAGTTACATGTCCAGATATTTGTCCACGTCCTCTAGGTTTTCTCGTTTGGTGGCATATAATAACTTATAGTATTTTGTAATGATATTTTTTATTTCTGTTATGTCCATTAAAATACAGCCTATTTCCTTACTTATTTGATTTATCTGCTTCCTTTCTATTCTTGATTAATCTAGCTAATGGTGTGTCAAATTTGTTTATCTTCCCAAAGAACCAGTTTTTGGTTTTATTGTTTTCTATATAGTTCTTGTAGTCTCTATTTGATTTATTTTGGCTCAAAACATTATTATTTCTTTTTTCCTGGTATTTTTATTTATTTATTTTTTTTTTGGAGAGATTTTCACTATAGGGCGCGTGCGCTCACCAGACAGACAGAGAGAGACATAGAGACAGAAAGCGAGAAATCACCCCCCAGAGGGGATGGTCACGCCGCAATCCCTTCTCCTCCATTCTCCTCTCGGGATCTTGGGCACGCACGCACACGCGCCCGGCGTGAGTTTTAAGCCACCGGGTCCAGGACGCGAACCGCGGTCGACTACGTGGGAGTCCAGCGACATAGCCATTACGCTAACTGCTGGTTCCCTTTCCTGGTATTTTTTTGTTGTTGTTTTTTCAGTTCCCTGAGTTGTTCTGTTATTTGTTTATTTGCCACCTTTTTGTTTTCTCTTTTTCCTTGTGGGCACTAACTACAATGAAATTCCCTCTATGACTGTTTTTGTTGCATCCCATAGGTTATACAAATTTGTTTCTTCATTATCATTTTTTTCTATGAATCTTTTTATTTCAGTTTTAATTTCTTAAGTGGTTTTAAAGTCATTCAGGAATAGGTTGTTTGATTTTTATATGTTCATGTATTTTTGAGGGCTCTTTCTGTAACTGATTTCAATTTTGAATTCATCGTGGTCAGAAAAGCTGCTGTATATAGTTTCTATACCTTTGAATTTGTAAAGGCTTGTTTTGTGCTCTATCATGTGGTCGATCTTTGAAAATGTTTCATGTGGGGATGAGAAAAATGTTTATTTTGTGGTAGTTGTGTGAAATACTCTATAGATGTCTGTCAAGTCCATTTCATTTATCGTTTTCATTTAGATCTTGTATCTCTTTGTTCATTTTCTGTTTGGATGATCTGTCCTTAAGGGACAGTGGGATGGTGAGATCCCCAAAGATTACTGTGCTTCAGTCTCTCTCTCCCTTTAGATCTAACAGTCTCCCTTTCATATATTTGGTTGCTCCAGTGTTGGGTGCATAGATAGTCATAAGAGTTATATCTTCTTGGTGAACAAGTCATTTTAGTACTATATAACGTCCTTCTTTGTCTCTTCTTACATCTTTCATCTTAAAAATCTGTTTTGCCTGATATCAGTATCACTCCAGTCATTTTTTGGGTTTCCGTGAAATCTTTTTTCAACTCTTCATTTTTAGTTTCTGTATGTCTTTATCAGGGACAGGAGTATTTATTGTAAGCAGCATATAGACAGCTTCTGTTTTTGTTTGTTTGTTTGTTTTATCCATTCAGCCAGTCTGTGTTTTTAATAGGATAATTTAATCCATAAACATTAAATGTTATTATCGATATTTGTGAGTTATCCTTGTCATTTTGTTAGCCATTTCCTTGGTTGCTTTTTGTTTTCTTATTTCTGTTTATCTCTCTTTAGTTTCCCTTATACAATACTTCCTTCACTACTTCTTGTAAAACTAGTCTAGTATTGGTGAATTTCTTCAGAGTCTTTATTTATCTGAGAAGGATTTTTTTTTTTTATTCTTCCTGCTTGAAAGATAATCTTTCTAGGTACAGCATTCTTGGTTGAAGCTGTTTTATCTCTTAATGTTTTAAATATTCTCCCTATTCTTTTTTTGTCTTCTTTGTTGCAGTTGAGAGGTTTAATGCCAGCCTAATAGGATAACCTTTATAAATAACTTGACATTTCTCTTTTGCCATTTTTAGAATATTTCATTTGCCTTTAATTTTTACCAACCTGACTTTAAGGTGCTGGTGGCTGGGGGGAAAGAGGATCTTTTTATTTTAATTCTATTCGGAGTTCTTTTTTTGCTCCTTGAGTCTGAATTTCTCCATGTTTCTCTGTATTTGTAAAGTTTTCATATAGTATTTCATTAAAGAGGGTTTTCATGCCTTTACCACCTTCTTCACCTTCTGGAATACTCATTATAAAGATATTAGCGCATTTCATGCCATCTAGAATTTTCCATATGCTATCCTCGTTTATGTTGTTGTTGGTGGTGGTAGTGGTGGTGATGGTTATTTTTTCATTCTTTTTGGTGGTTTGGCCTATGTTAAAGTCTTTGTCTTCAAGGTCAGAAATTCTTTCTTCTGTATGTTTCAATCTGCTATTAATGCTTTTAAGGGAGATTTTAATTTCTTTAATTGTATTTTTCATTTCCAGAAGTTCTGTTTGATTCTTTTTTTAGGGTGTCTACCTCTTTATTGGATTCCTCCTTTATGTCCTGGAATGATTTTCTCATTTCCTGGAGTTGATTGTTTGTTTTCTCCTTCATCTCATTGAATTTTGTCACTATGAACATTTAGAATTCTTTTTCTGACATTTCTGTGATTTTCTTTGTGCTGTCCATTAGTGGTCAGAGGATACTATGCTCACCTAGGAGAGAGTGATCACCCTTACTTTCTCATGTTTCTTTGAGATATGTGCTGGTATTTGGTCACTCAATGTGGTATTCACTTTTTCCTATTTATTGAAGTAAATTCTGTAGTATTAGAAGAGGGAATTTCATCCTTCATTCCGAGGTCCATTCCTCTTAGTAAGCTGTGTCTCTCAGATCAGAACAAATGAAGCTTACATAGGTAACATAAGGTGGCTGGCTCCTCTACCAAACCTTCAGCTCTTGATGAAGTGGGAACAAGATAAGGGGATTTAACTTAATGAAGAGAATCAAGTTGCATTCAGCATGGACTGTAGTGCTACCAGTTCCAAAGATAATTTAGGGAGGTGGAGGTACACTCATGAGAAGAGACTTGTGGAGACCAAGCCTATCTCCCAATGGGTGGGTTGAGCCCTGGCAGTAGGGAGTGCTGGGCATACGGAGTGCCAAGAGTTCCAAGGATAGCTCTGGGAGGTTGGAGTGCATTCACCCACAATTTGTTTTTTATATAATATCTTATCATGGAGTTTTGAAATTGTCATTCATTGCTTTATAAAAAAAACTTACTAATTAGTTTAGAGCATTAAGAAGGAAAACATGGGACCAGCAGGTGGTAGTATGGTTAGGGCGTTGGACTCCCACATGGCTGACCATGGTTTACATTCCAGAACTGGTGGCTTGCTTTCTTGCTTTCACTCTCTCTGTCTTTTTCTGGTCAAATTAAAAAATAATATAAATAAACAAAATTAAATAAATAATTATTTTTCTAAGAGGAGAACAGAACCTCCTTGATCTTAGGAAAACATTCCCATAAATATTTAGCATAGTATTGGAAATAAAAAAGCACATTGAGATGTGAGGGTGCAGGTGAGGAGAGGATCCAGCCAAAGGGAGGGGTGACAGAATGGAGTACAACTTTACTTCCAAATTTTAATGCCAAGATTCTTTTAAATGCTGATTATGTTAGGCACAGTATGTAAGACTGCAGGCCACACTTTTAGGTGTGCAGGGGTCCAAAATGTAGTGCACATGTGTGAAACATGTTGGTGTATGACAATAGGATGAGGTGAAGATAGTGTAAATGTGCACGCTTCTGATTCCTGTTAGGGAAGCAGCTGTTACATAGATCCAGCCAATTGTTGTCATGGCTATGATTAATTTCCTCATTTAAAAGATTGTATGTGAGTCCAATTGACATGTCTGTGGGTTGGAAATGGCCTCTGGAAGTCTAGTTTTCAACCTCTATCTGAAGCTTCAGTTTAGGTAGATTTGGAGGAGAGATGAAATGGATTACCGGCCTCAATGTTAGTATTTTAATTTGTACGCAGTGAAAAGCTACTGAATACTTGTGAGCTGAAGAATGACATATATAGTAGCATTTTCTAACTTAGCTATTGGGTTTCCAATTAAGGAAGCAATTCATTGTAATGGAAAAAGCACTGGATTTAGGGACAAACCTTCCAATTTGTGTCCCAGTGGTAATATTTATTTCTTGATTTAATGAAGGAATTCCACTTCATTTCTGTGAGCTCTTTTCCCTTCTCTGTGAAATAAGCACAACAGGTTTATTGTGAGGAATTTTTCAAATGTATGGAAAGGGTCCTTAGCTTATAATATGATGCTCAAATATATTTGTCTAGGACTTTAGGTCAACGGAAAGAGAGAACAAAATCTCAGATATGGTTTATAAACCTACCATAATTGTTCAAGGAGGAGAGGGTGGTACTAATATTTGCATACTGATCGAGCTGATGACATAAGTTATGAGGTTAAGGAGGATGAACAAAACTCCTCTGGGAACCCTTCTGCCATGTTCTATGCAAGTGACAGAGAATACATATAAAACAATCAAGGATGACAGATGAGCATTTATTGTACCATCTGGGAGGTGCTTCTGTCAGTTCTATGGGGGAATTCAGTAGTAGTTTGTAGTACAAAATCACTAATATCTGTCTTCAGGCTTCTGAGGCCCTATTAGCAAAGTCTCTATAGTAGTATTGCTCAGAAGTTTAGATATTGACTCAGAATTCATTACATGAAAGAAGCACCAAAAATTGAAAAAGGCCCAGGAAACAATCTTTTTCGAGGGATTAATGTAAAAATAATTGAAATTCATTCCCTCCACTATCTTCCTAGGTTTTGAGTATTTCCATTAAAATAGTCAAAGGGCTTCATTTTTCCATTGCCACCACACCCTCTCCCCTTTTCTGTCCTGTGATGATAAGAGTATACTCATTTACATCCAGACTTGTTGGGAAGGTGACCAGTCCTATGCCCATCTGACAGGATATCTGGACAACAAATGCAGTGGACCAGGGAGCAGAGTTAAGGTAATGGGCATGAACCTGGTGCAGTACCACAGATCACCAACCAGAAGATTTATGGATGACAGGTAGCATCCACTCACACCCTAGCACAGATGCTATCCAGATTTCTAACAGCCTGAAAGTGACTCGGTAAGCAGTGAAGGAGAGCTGAATGAAGCATATCCACACTGTACTGCTCAGACACCTGCCCACAGCCTGACTCGCAGGTCACTAACAGACAGCTCTGAGCAGATGGATCCCTGCAGGGGATGACTGTACTTTGGCATCCAGCCAGCTTACCAGTGAATGGCAGGAACCTGGATAGAACACATTGAGTCAGCTATTTCAATATCCAATTGTCCTCACTTTCTTCAGATGAAGTAAATGATAAGTCTTAGCTATTAGATACATACTAGGTGACCTAGAATTGTGTGACCAGGGAAAAAAGGAGTTCCATTTTAAAATTGGGTTATGTCTGGATATACCAATAGGAAGCAGAATTGTTTCACAAATCAAGAATTGTGGAGGATAAGGGGGATCCACAGATGAATAACAAGTACTTCCTTCTCAATCTTGAGATTATCAGATAATCCTGTATCCCAAGGGACAGTGGGCTAGTGTCATCCTGAGGCCACGGTGACCTTTATACTATTCTAATCTTAAAAGTATAATGTGCAACATTAAAGTACCATTTATCCTTGTTTCAAATGGTCTATGTCTCATAGTGATGGTTAATTTTAGGTGTCAACTTGATTAGATTAAGGGGTGCTCATGTAGCTGGTGAAGCGTCATTTCTAGGTACATTTGTAAGGCTGTTTTCAGAAGAGAATGATATTTGAATCAGAAGACTGAGTATGTAAAAATCTGGCCCAAATGTGGGTAGGCAACATTCAGCTGGTTGAGGGCCCAGGTAGAAGAAAAACGCAGTGGAAAGTTAATTTTTTTCTTTTTCTTCTGGAGCTAAGATATCCTTCTTCTGCCCTAAAAATTAGGACTCTAGATTCTTAGACCTTTATTATCAAACTGTAGTTTACGCCATTGTCTCCCTTGGTTCTGGAGCCTTTGGATTTGAATTGAGTCACACTATTAGCTTCTTTGGTTCTCTAACTTGCAGATGGCCTGGAACATTCAACTTCTATAATCAAATGAGCCAATTCTCCTCATAAGCCCACTCTTACATATCTATAGCTAATTTATATTTATATCTACACTGTATCTTCTGTTGGTTCTGTTTCTTTGTATAAGCCAGACTAATACACTTCCCATGACATTATTTTTGCATTTGTACTCAGTTATCACTTTGATTGGAGGCAGGTGTTTCCACAACATAGTATTTTTTACAGGATTGTATGAATCAATTTACTATTGGTTTGTCAGAAAAGTCATGACGTATGTTTTTCTGTTTTTCAAAGGTCATTTATATATACAGAATAAAGATCAATCAATGATATATTGCCTGCTTTGTTTGATAACATTTTTACATCTTTCAGTGAGCTTTCAAATTCCACTTTCATAGAAGGACCCATTTTTATTGGTGAAAAGCTGAACAAGGTGCTGATTTACAGCTTCATCTGAATTGAACATTATATTACAAAACAGGGAGTTTTAAAAAGGGTGAAACAACTAGAAGTCTGATCGCATAAGGTCAGGCAAGTATGGTGGGGGTAGCAACACATCCCATGCAAGCTCCAATAGTTTTTGACCCGTGATGAAACTTGTGTATGGTCTTGCACTGTAGTCATGGAATGTAACTCTTTAATTATGAATGAGCACTGGAAGTTTCTGGATGATGAATTCATCTAAACTATCCTATTACCAATAGTACACATTCAAACTGATTGCTTGACTCCTTGGTAGGAATTTGAAAACTACGGCACCTGTAAAATCCTACCACACTGAAAGCACAATCTTCCTTTGATGAATGTCTACTTTCAATGTTGTTTGAGGTGAATCATCACATCAGGACCAAGACCATTTTTTGCACCACATTGTTGTCAACAATCCACTTCTCATCACTAGGTATCAGTCACTTTTAAAAAAGGATCATTTTCCTCATATTTAATGAGCATATTCCCAATATTTATATACGCCATCAAATGAACTTCTTTGAGTTCATGAAGAACCTAAATATCAAACTTGCTTATGTATCCCAGCTTCTTCAGATGGTCGTGAATCTTTCAATGATGAATGTTCAATGTTTCTACAATCTATCATGTCTTGTAACATGGATTTGACTCAATCAATACTTTTATTTTGTTTTCGTAAATCTCCATGGGCCTCCATGACCAAGGAACATTGTTGAGATCAAAATCACCAGCATGGAATTTCATAACCATCATTGCTACTGATGTTCTTGTTGAGGATTGTCACTATAAATTTTGCACAATTTTTCACGAGTTTGACTCACATTCTTCCCTTTATGGAATTAAAACAGTAAAATATGATGAAATGCAATTTGGTCTTCCATTTTCAACTAGTAAAATCTCCAAATCTCAACCAAATCATAAATTTTAAGTGTCTTTTTTTATATTTTTTGTCTTTTTTTTTTTAGAATGAAGTTAGAACTGTCACCTGTCAAATGGCATAGCAATACCATAGGTGTGAGTGACTCTAGTACTTCCAAAAATGAACTAGTGCCATCTGTTGAAAAAAAAATGCATCATGACATTTCTCTCAACCAATATTTAATTTAATGACCTTAGAACCATGACAAAGTATTTTGAGAAAGGACATATCTGGAGAAATCCTCTGTAATGATGTAGGAATAAAAGCAAAGTGTCTTCCTTACCATCAGAACACAGCACAAAACACTTTACCTCTATTTATCAAAATGTGTGGGAATTCTTCCCCACCAACAACCAACTTTGCTGTGAGTACAAGCTGGGTGCCCTCTAATTCAATAGAATTCTGGAACTAACTACTTAGAAATAGAATTGGATTCCTAAAATTGAAGACTTAATTCCACAAAATGGTGTTGATTTCAGATGTCAATTTTAAATTGTAGGCTGTTATCTACACTTCTCATTAACAAGCTGTAAGTTGAGACTTACCAGGATGCCCTCATTGGGCTTGATTTACTTGCTGAGTGAATCACAGAACTCAAGGAAATACTTGACTTACATTTATCCACCTGTTATTAAAAATATCACAAAGGGGCCAACAGATGGCATGGAGATTAAGGTAGGTGGATCCCACATGGCAGACGGCATGGTTCAAGCCCATTCTCCAGCAGCTTAAAAATCAGTGTGTGTGCGTGTGTGTGCATGTGTCCAAAATCTCAAGAGCAGGGACCAGCAGATGGTGTAATGATTATGTTGTTGGATTTCCACATAGTTGACTATGTTTTGAGTCCTGGACCCAGCAGCTTGAAACTCATGCGAGGTGCATGTGCGTGTGTGCCCAAAATTTCAAGAGTGAATCTAGGAGAAGGGTTTGTGACGTGGCCATCTGTCCTGGGGAGTGATTTCTCATTTTCTGTCTTTCTGTCTCTTCAGTGAGTGCACATGCACTATAGCAAAAAATCTCTTAAAAAAAAAGATCTCAAGAGCAGAATGAAAAAGGGACTGTAATATGATTATCCTCCATGGAGGAGGGTGATGATTTCTCACTTTCCCTCTCAATCTGTGTTTCTGGTGAGCACATGCATACTCTATAGTAAAATATAAAAACAAAAACAAAACAATGTTACAAAGGATATAGATGCACATCTAGATGGAAGAGACCTCTTCAAACATGTCACCATCTAGGAATCTCACATCTTCTGCTATACAGAAGCTCCTCAAACTTAGTCATTTTGTGTTTTGATGAATGCTTTATTACAAAGACATGATTGATTATATCATAGTCATTGATATCAACTTAACCTCCAGCCCTTTATTCCTCTTTGGAGTTCTGATTATTTTATTGGTTGCCATGGCAACTTGTCCTCATCTTGAAGGTCTTCAGGACCAACAGTCTTTAGTCAATTAATTTGCAAACAAAAAGACAACTATCATTTTACAAATTCTCAAGGTTTGGAATCTTGTGCCAGGAAAATGGGATGAAGACCAAATATATTAGTTTGGTGCAAAGGCAATTGCATTTTTACATTGTTGTAATTCACCATTTGATATTGGATACATTCTTAAATGAATTTGGTTAGGTTATATATCATTAAAGTGTGCATTTCTTATTTTTCTTTTTGCTAATGACTTATTACTTGCTGTTTATTTTGTATGTTTTTTAAACTATGGAATTGATGTTAGATGAAACAAAATTTGAATGATTTTATTTGAGTTCAAAATGGGACATAATGCTGCAGAGAAAACTCACAAAATCAGTAATGCATTTGGCTCAGGAACTGCTAATGAAAAAATATACAGTGCAGTAGTGGTTCAAGAAATTTTGCAAAGGAGACAAGAGCCTTGAAGATGAGGCACAGAGTGGTCGGCCATCAGAAGTTGATAACGCTCAACTAAGGGCAATCATCAGAGCAGATCCTCTTACAACGACATGAGTAGATGCCAAAGAACTCAACATTGAATGTTCTGTGGTCATTCACCATTTGAAGCAAATTGGGGAAGTGAATGTGGGTGCCTCATGAGCTGACCAAAGGAAAAAAATAATCATTGTTTTGAAGTTTCATCTTCTCTTATTCTATGCAACAACGATGAACCATTTCTTGATTGGATTGTGGCATGTGACAAAAAGTGGGTGTTATATGACAGCCAGCCACAACCAGCTCAGTGGAAGGACTGAGAAGAAGTGCCAAAGCACTTCCCAAAGTCAAATTTGTATAATATATATATGTG
This sequence comes from Tupaia belangeri chinensis, assembly GCF_000334495.1. Lineage (NCBI taxonomy): Eukaryota > Metazoa > Chordata > Mammalia > Scandentia > Tupaiidae > Tupaia > Tupaia belangeri. Next base: position 552,146 of record NW_006207133.1, read on the forward strand.
TGTGTATACATATATATATATATATATATCATTGTCACTGTTTGGTTTTCTGCTGCCAGTCTGATCCAGTACAGTTTTCTGAATCCTGGAAAAACTATTACATCTGAGAAATATGCTCAGGAAATCAATGAGATGCACTGAAAAATGCAATACCTACAGTCAGCATTTGTTAACAAAAAGGACCCAATTCTTCTCCATGACAATGCCCAAACACACATGGCATAACCAATGTTTCAAAAGCTGAGCAAATTAGGCTACAAAGTTTTGTCTCATCCAGCATATTCACCTGACCTCTTGCCAACTGATTGCTTTTTTAAACATCTTAACCACTTTTTGCAGGGAAAATGCTTCCACAACCAGAAGGATGCAGAAAACATTTTCCAACAGTTTGTAGAATCCCAAAGTAGGATTTTTATACTACAGGAATAAACAAACTAATTTCTCATTTGCAAAAAAATACTGTTTGTAATGGCTTCTATTTTGATTAATAAAGATGTGTTTTAGCCTAGTTATAATGATTTAAAATTCACAGTGCAAAACTATAATTGCTTTTAGACCAACAATATCACACCTTCCTAATAATTCCATTGGTTTTTATAGTTTCCCCTAGAGATATCCACCAATAAGGATGAGGTATGGTTTTTAAGGGCCCAAGGAGTTAGATTTCCCTGTTCCTTACTTTCTTTTGCTACTGCTCAGTGCACTCACCAACTAAACTGTTCAAACCATAGAAGAAACATCAGGAAGTACTCTGTTTGGCCCTGCTTATATAAATTTAGCTAACATACTTAGATTAAGAGGTATGTTATCATGGATCACATGAGAACCTCTAGAGCTTTGAAGTTACAATGTTACCAGAGATTCTTCTCTGACCTTCATATCAGTGGAGATAATCCTCTCTTAGACAACTGCATTCAAGTTTATCATTAAGAATCATGAGATATTATTTCAGAAGAGCCACAGATCTTTAAAGGGATAATTTCAGGGCCTGTGATGAATTTCCATTCTGATGCTTGAAGATGACTATCCATGACCCCACAAGCAGGCTTTTCCCAGCCAAAGATGGGTTTTCTATTTCCCGAACCTTAATTTCACATTTAGAAGGTCATGGTAGCTAGTAGACTAAACCCTCTGCTCTGCTAAGTTTGTATCAAACCAGGGTAAGCCATCACAACAGCTAAAGCAGGAATTTTGCTACAATTTTTATGGTATATATTTTATAGTGTTATGATTCTCATTGGACATAAAAGTTTGCATAATTATGCCTTGCCAGTACTATTTCTATTTTGAATATTTGATAATATAACTTTAATTCAAGTGTAAGAAATTTATCGTGTCATACTTGCTGCAGCTGAGCCAAACTAGCTGACAGCCACCTTGTCAATACACAAATACGGTGGTGGGCTCTGAGTCTCTTCCCTTTACAAGTTACATATGGAAGCTGAGATAACACATTTTTGGAGCCATAAAAGTAAGGGCTTTAAACTACTGTTTGAGATATATCTCACTGTGACTCAACTCTGCAAGAATTCATTCTATAAGATAGATGTATCCAGAAATTCTACCCAACTGGAAAAGTCTTTGAAATTCTTGCTGATAAGTTGATGGTATTAAGAGCCCATTCTAATATTACTTTGAAAGGACTAGTCACAAATCAACACATGGAGTTTGGCTCGTTATTAGCAAACATGTGTTTATATGCTCTCCTTTTGTTCTCCCTTTCAGTTCATTTGTCTTTTACTTATGCATTTGCCTATTCTCTGCTTATGTGTGTATTTTGCAATAAATCAATTTATTTGGAAACACACTTTTCTTTATGTGGTTTTTCTTTCTTTGTTAGTGATAAAGAACCTCACAGAGAGGTTAAAAAAAAAATCGAGTCTAGTCATAGAGAAACTAGAACACCTTTGATTAACCCATATGCAATGAGAGTTTACGTATGCCTAAACTGTAATTCCCATACCCAACCCAAACCTGTTTCATTTCACTTCATAGAACTTCTCACTGTATGACATATTATATAATTTGCTTACTTATTTTATTTACCAAGAATCTTGCTTTGGAATATTAGCTAAATAGTGAAGTGTGCCTCTGTATCTAGAAAGAGTGGCAGGTATATAATGGGCACTCAATATATTTTTTCCCTTTATGAATGATTGATGGAAACAAATGTGTAACTCTTGTCATACCCTAATTCTAAACTCCAAGTTTATGTATTCATGTTTCTGTCAGACACAGATCCATGTCATATCCTGTAGCCTGTTTATCTTTCTCCCTAGCATTGATCACTCTCTGGCTTTATATAACAATTGTGTTTACTTGTTTATTGTCTCTTTCCACACCACTCCCCAAGTAGTATACAAATTCTGACAAAACTGTCCTTTCATCTGTTTTGTTCAGTGCCCTTTTCCCAGTTCTTAGGAACCTGACACATAGCAGCATAACTTCAGGCAACTGAACCATGAACTCATGTGATTTGTTCTCAGCCCCTCCCATCTATGCCCTTTCGTTCTAGTCCAAATTGTCAACATGATGTCTTTCACTTGCTTTTTCCCTCAAACACTGAGGCTTTAGTGTTTTGCAGAGATGGAGAATCTCCACCTTTTGATATTTGGAATGATGTTTTTATAACAGAAAATATCATTTGGAAGTAAATCGTTAAATATAGCATTCTTTCCTAACCTGATATAACAGTTTTTTTAAATGGAAGATATGAGTGATGTAGCTACACTGATTTACTCATGTGAATTTCCACTGGCTCTTAAAATAGGGAGAAACGCAACAAAAGACCAGCGGATACCACTATGAGTCAATCTCAACACATGCTTACATTATTAAACCTTCCTGACAACACTGACCAAAACTCTACTCCAAACATTTTACATTTGAGAAACTGAGGTGCAGAGAAATGAGATTTCTCATGCAAAATTGTGAAGCTGGTGATTACAACTTTTTTAAAACTATTTTTTGCCAATGTCCTTATCATCATCCTAATATCCAAATAGATATTTGAAGCATTTCAAACCCAGCAAATGTGTGTGAGAGAAGACAGGCTTGTTCTTTCATAGTCTTCCTTAAGTATGTCATGTGGCTTTTAGAAACTGCAGTTGGAATATCGAAATTGAAGAACAGAAAAAAGGGATTATCACATCAAAATAAACTAACACAGATTAACATACAACTATTCTGCTACCTAAGTGATCTATGTGTTTGCGTGAAGTCTGAGAGATAAAACTATGGCACTGTCTTTCAGGTCAGTGTTTCTCAGATTTTAATAATGTATAACCTCTAGTGTTTATTGAACTTTCTTTACTGCATCTAACTCTATTTAAAGTTTCATGATCATTGAATTTATATAACCAAAATAATTAAAAATGTTGTAAATAACAAATTCTAAAAATCGACAACCTTTATTTGATGTTGTAAATGATGCTCTTTGGTGACAGGAACTGGTTATTTTCAGTATGAATACAGCTCTGATTCACAGCATGTAGGAATTTAAAAAATTTGTTTTATGACATGGTACCACTACAATGCAATTATTTTATTCTCTCTTGACTCTTCTCGTTGTTGGTATTATTGTATAAACTTTGCCTAGTGGTTAATTTTCACTACAAATATCACAATATTTCTCTATTAAGGCCTCTTCTACTAGTATTGATGTTGTTTGTTTTTTGAAGTCTGAGATAATAGGAATAGTTCTTACTGGCACTCATTCTCCCATAAAGGCTCTTCAGAACAGGCCTTGACTATGCCAGCACTGAGCAATAAAATGGCTTGACTGCATATATCCATTTTATAATCTAATAGAATAAAAACCTAAAATTTTAAAATTATTATTTAGTTTAGAAACTAAAGCTTTTGAAGACTATGGCTACATAACTGTTGTAATCCTCTAAGATTATGTCAAGTCGGTTTACAAAACACGGCAGTGAACCATTCACAGATAAGTCACCTTTGTATGGGTCATACAAGGTATTCTGGCTCACTCAATGAGAGAATGAGTCCATCAGAACACAGTTAGAGATTCTGCTACTTCATTTATGATAGTCAAATACAGGCAAGCACCTAAAATGTGGGCATTGACATTTACACATATGCCTCCAATCTATATTTATGTCTTTGAATAGTGTAGAAAACCATTTTCCAGTAATGTGAATGAAACATCAATCAGGAGTAAAGTGAGATCCTTACAGTTTCAGTGACAAGGATGTATTGATTGCTTGGTCATAAAGGCAACATATACATTAGTTGGCTTTCCTCTTTGGGATCACAGGGTAGAGGGGGTCTTACTGAGGTTATTCATTATGTTCCTCATAAGCAATGAATTGTTAGTGAGCTCTGCGGGCAGTGCCTTTAAAATGCACGTAAGGCAAGATCTCTTAAAGATATCCTCAGTAATGTTTAGTCAAATACTCAAGACACATGGGATTCTAATGGCAATTTTCTCTACTGCCTAAAATGTGTACAAACCAAGAGAAGGCATGAAAGAAAGGATGAGAGTGCAAGAAGAGGATGGAGAATGGGTAGAAAGACACTTATTTTTACTGTAGGTCACTATTCCTTGACTTTAATTTGACAGAATTCAGCCCATTGGAAGGATTTGCTCTTCTCTACTGTCTCAAGGCCCCCCCCAGAGTGAGACTTAAGTTGACAGATGCCTATTTTTAACTCACACCAATACATTGAGTTGATCCATCTGTGCACTAAGCTGACTTAAAGTTTCTCCTTTTATTTTCAGCTTCTCATAGGGAACGTATTATGAAGATGTAGGTGTCAGCAAGAGGATAAGCACTGATGTAACTGGTATAGGCAGCACATGAATCTGAACTAATTTGGGCTTAACTTACTTGTGTCTTACATTGGGGGCATTTCCAGAATATAAGCTTTCCATTACACCATAGACTGCTATTATGTCCACCTGACTTTATGATTTGATACACACAAGAGTTTATATTTCACAATGACCGGTTCTGGGAGTAGAGTTAAGTGATGACTCATGTTTAAATTCTCCAATGAAATTAACTTTTTAAAATGTTGAATACTGACTCGTGTAGATAGCATGGACTAGCTTCAAGATATTATCAGTATGCACAGCCTCTCTGTTTATGACTTGGAAGAGACCTACATGGTGTTTTTATTCACCATGGAGGCCTCTATTATCATTGGATCGGCTAGATTATAAGATACTAGTAACCTGGTTCTTCAGCCTCATACTGAAGTTGTTGCAAAGTGTTGTTGTGAATCCTATATAAAAACTGGCAGCCTTTGACTCACTAAATACATGAGTTGGAAAGTATTCCAACATATATGTATTATCTTTATATGCTGATGAATTGACTAAACGCCTCTCTTTTAGTTATCTTAGATGCTATATATTATATATGTTTCGAACTATTCCAAACCACTAAACTCTTAAAATAGTTTCTTTGTCGCAGGACTCTGAATATTTGTCGGACCTCTCTTTAACTCTGTGCTGAAATATTGTCTTCTCAGGGCATCCTGACTACTCACATCTGTGGTTCCGAATTTTAATTAATAAAGTGTCATCATTGTAGTGATACTCTGATGAGTGGCAAAAGCATCAAATCTCTTCAGACATAATCCAGAGACAAAAAATAAATAGGTATCATTTTTTGTTTTGTCAGTTAAAAATAATATATTCATCAAATCAATGACTTCATATTAAATGCTAGACATTTCATTGAAATATTCTAGTAAAAATAGTTCAACAGCTACCATTGAAGTTCTTTTTTTTTAAAAGAGTTTTTTTCTATAAGGCATGTGCACTCAGCAGAGAGACAGAGAGACAGAAAGTGAGAAATCACCACCCGGAGTAATGGGCATGCTGCAATGCCTTCTCCTCCATTCTCCTCCTGGGATCTTAGGCACACACACACACTCATACCCAGCATGAGTTTTAAGCCACTGGGTCCAGGACTCAAACCATTGTCAACTACATGGGAGTCCAGCAACATAATCCTTATGCCATCTGCTGGTCCCAAGGTGGAAGTTCTTAAGCTTGTGGTAAACTGCCATCCACCAGGATTCATCTGGTAGATTCAGTGGGGAGATGTTGAGCACCACAAGCCATGCATCTTTTTAGTCTTTGAGAGTGATATAAATCTCTGCTATTTCACCTAGAATGTGGTATCACTACTATCTTGGCTGGAAAGGAGAGAGCAGATTCATGGACTTCAATACTAATTTTTCTACCATTTTGTCTCTTATTCCACAGATTATGGAACAATAGGCCATAGTAGTAGATGTTTCTACTAGATCCATGAGCTTGTTGAATTACTGGCAAAGACATTTGAGTCTGGATTCCAAGTATCAACTTTCTTCCATTATGTTTCCACTTGACAAGGGACATGCCAGTATGCAGGCTATCATATTCTATACCTCAAACCAGGTCTGAGCTGGATTAGTAAAATGACTTTCAAGATAACTGGCTATTCTCCTTTCTCCAGCTGCTTATTTAGGTAAACATAAAAAACTTCTTTTGAGAATGGAAGGGGAGAAATTATCACCACACAAACTTACCATGATGTTGCAGGCCTTTTGTTTTAAAACATTTCTCAATAGATGGGATTTGGATGAAATGGCTCAAATCTATGGGAGGGGATAAGCCTGTTCCTGGGCAGTCAACCCTGGGACTCATAATCCAACTCCCTACTCTATCCTCTTGAGTAGGGTTATAGGAAGCTAGGGAAACTTGAATTTCAGAAAACAAAGGTATTTTTTAGCATAAGCATATTGTATGGGTCAAACTCATATGAAAAAAGATCTCTGTCTCCATAAAACTCAACTCAACTCAGCATTTAGTTTGTTTGTTTTGCTTTTCCTTAATGGGAAACTGTACCCTCAGGGCCCTGGCCTCAGACATGGAGAAGGGAATGACCTGGTTCAAACATGGTTGGGTTTTCTTCCATAGAAATGATTTATTATTTTTTTAAAAAGTCATTTTCCAGTAATTTTCTACGCTGGCCTCCTTTAGCTGTTAATAGCTGGGGTGAAGGCAGGGAGGACCCATCTGCATAGCCTTACACAAAGCCTAGAAGTACAAGTTCCAGGTGAGCTAGTTTCTTTGCCATTGAATACCACCAGACTCAAGAACAATATTCATTCTATATTTTCACAGAGGAGACTTAGAATAAAGGTTTTCTAAAATGATCTGTTTCTCCTTCTGGTGGCATATCTAGTTACACTGCTCCTGATATTACTTTATTAAGATTTCAATGTTAAAATAAAGAACAAATGGGGACCAGCAGTTAGCGTAATGGCTATGTCGCTGGATTCCCATGTAGTCGACCGCGGTTCGCATCCTGGACCCGGTGGCTTAAAACTCATGCCAGGTGCGTGTGCATGTGTGCCCAAGATCCTGAGAGGAGAACGGAGGAGAAGGGATTACGTCATGACCATTCCCCCTGGGGGGTGATTTCTCGCTTTCTGTCTCTCTCTCTTTGTCTGGTGAGCGCATGCACCCTATACAGAAAACCTCTCCAAAAATAAATAAAGAAAGAAAGAAAGAAAGAAAGAACAAATGAACCCACAGGGACTAAGAAAGCCTGGGCCCTGGCCCTAGTGTCATCTTGCAATGGTCCCTTCTTTACCATTCAAGAAGGGACAGCCTTCTCATCCAATCCTGTTCTCTTACCCTGAAGGGACTGTGCTCTACTCAGTTCCTGGAGGCCACCCACTCCAATATGACTCTAGGGTCTTCAGGCTTCTGATGCAGGAGCCTGAGATTGGGGCAGGAGGGCCTGGGTCATGTGACTTCTTCCTCCTATATGCACTTCTGGAACAGTTGCCACTAGTCACAGCAGAAACACCAGGACGAAAAACATTCTAGCAGTCTGTTTATTGACTTCTCTACTTTAACAAAGGTTCTCCAGAAAAATAGAATGTACGTATGGAGCAGGACACGTATCATAGGAATTGGTTCATGAACTCATAGAGGCCAGTAGGCTAGAGACTCAAGAGAACTGATTGTGTCTATAAAGTCCAAAGACAACCTGCTCAAGAACTGCTTCTAATTGAGAAGTGTTCTTTTTGTTCTATTCATGTCTTCAACTGATTGAAACATGCCTACCTACATTATGTAAGCAATGTGTTTAACTTGAAGTTCACCAATGTGAATGTTCATCTCATCCAAAAACACTCTCTAAGTTCATTGATGAAATGAACTAACATGCCATATTATCTGTAGGAACATTGTGGTTTATTGGTTATTACCTTAAATGTGAACTAGAGCTTGCTAGATCTCATTCTAGTTTTCTTGCCCATTATAGTGATGTCACTGTATTTCTGATGAGTAAATATTTCAGAATTCTGCCATCTTCCTTGACACTTGGAAACCAATTCTATAGAAAACATGTGGGCCATTAACCCTGGTCTTTGAAGGAAAGTCACCACTGAGTTTCTCAGTGATGTTTGTCCTCCTCTCTCTAATACATTTCTTAGTGCTTTTGTAAAGAATAATTTCCTCAGGAACACATTAGGAAGACAATAATTCTGTGAGATTTGGGTCTTATACAAATAAGTTGTTTCCAGTAAACACTTTTCTTTAAATCTTTTGTGCCTTCCCTCTTCCTTCCCACCAATAATATGACAATATAATTCTATTTACCATAGCCCAACCTTATTTCTAGCTTTTTTTTTCTTTATTTTGCTCTAGGGCATATGCACTCACCAAAGAGAGAAAATGAGAAAAGCACCCTCCAAGGAAGATGGTCATGCTACAATTCTTTCTCCTCGAAACTTCTTTTGGGATTTTGGGCACACACACACATACACACACACTGTGTTTTACAAGCTTTCAGATCCAGGACTCGAACTGTACAGTTGATCATGTGAGATCCATCCACCTTAGTCACATACCACTGTCTGTTCCTTTAAAATATTTATATTGCCAGAGATAAATGCAATTGCCAAAGGCAGAGAGAGGAAGAAAGGAATCTCAATGGGGCATGGACATGTCATGATCTTCTTTTCTTCATTTCTCCATCCCATCAGGATTTGGGACATGGCATACACATATACATGCCAGACATGTTTTTTTTTTTTTTTTTTTTTTTTTTTTTCAGGCTTTTTTTTTTTTTTTTGGAGGGGTTTTCACTATAAGGCGCGTGCGCTCGCCAGACAGAGAGAGACATAGAAACAGAAAGTGAGAAATCATCCCCCCAGGGGGAATGGTCACGCCGCAATCCCTTCTCCTCCATTCTCCTCTCAGGATCTTGGGCATGCACGCACATGCGCCCGGCGTGAGTTTTAAGCCACCAGGTCTAGGATGCGAACTGTGGTCGACTACGTGGGAGTCCAGCGACATAGCCATTACGCTAACTGCTTGTTCCCCCAGACATGTTCTTCAAGTTAGTGGGTCTGGGACTCAAACCACAGTCAGCCATGTGGCATCTGCTCACTATATACAGTACTACATGGTCAACTTTATTTTCCAGCTTTAATAAATCATTTCAGCAGCATATAAAATCCAGTTCAAGGTGCCCTTGCTAGAATATTAAATATTTAATAATGAGAAAGTAGCTGTATATCAATAAATTCTCCCATATTTAATTATATATTTTACCACTTCTGGTCCAATGAAGAGAATTTCTATTCACAAGCTGGTAGGCATTTATGACAATTCAAATTGCTAGAAAATTTTAATTCAAGTTAATTAAAAATTAGCACAATTCCTCACAAAGAATAATTGTATTTATAATCTCAAAATTGTCCAGAGTGTTTGTGTTGTGCATACTTTTCCATAGGTTGTAGATAACCTGATAATCTCAGCTCTTCTGAAACATATTGCTTTTCTTATTTCAATGCTCTTCAAGGTTTATTGGCACTTAGCTGAAATCTATTAGCTATAAAAAGCAGAAGCATATTTCAAAAATAGCCAAGTTTAAAATACAAACTGTTACATATTTACAGAATCTGATGTTTGCATGTCAAAAATCTTTAATGAGCTTAAATCAGATTTATTATTTAAACAACTCATTGACAAACATTAAAAGCAAGGCAACTTTATTTAGCATAACCCTGAAAGTATTATAAAAATCTTAGCTTTTAATCTAATGCAAGAGTTTCATTTGTTGGTATGTATTTTGGTATTAGGAAGAGATAAAAAAAAAAAAAAAGATGACATAGAGAAGGGCCTACTGTTAGAATGGAGGATAGTAGATCATCTGAATTATAAGCCATTGCTTTTTAATTTTCTCCTAACAAATTAAAAAGTTTTTTTAAATGTGAACATACATATTGAGCCTGTACTCTCTATACATGAATAAAACTCTCCTCTCTTAATGAAGACTTCCTTGACTCAAAAACAGACGTACTATTTAAGTACTGGAGGGTTTCTACAACGCCCTTAACTGCTTATAGTATTTCAAAACCTTTTCATATGACTTTTTAGTTGTCTTAATAATCTTAGTGCCTTATTTTTCTTTGTTAAAAAATTTGCCAGTGTGTGTGTGTGTGTGTGTGTGTGTGTGTGTGTGTGCTTACACAGGAGAGAGACAAAGAAGAAAGAGAGAGAAAAAGACAGAAAATGAGGACCTCCGCATGAGGAATGGTCATGCTGCAATCCCTTCTCCATCATATCATTCAGGATTTGGAGCATGCACAGAACACATGCCAACATATTTTTCAAGACACTAGGTATGAGATTTAAACCACAGAAGTCAGCCCTGTGGGATCTAGCTGCCAGTAACTAGCTATTGGCTTACCCCTTAATGCCCTTTAAAAGTATGTTTGTACCATTCTTCATTTGCATACTCTAAAATCCTAAATTTACCCATCAATTTAACTTAGTATGATAATTGCTAAACAGAAAGTTTAATTGCCTTGAAAAACTGTAATGCAAATGATTCAATAGGGACCCTTCCTAATTATAGTCTGGCAATTTGTGTTTTCTAATATTTACTAATTCATGTAACCAGCATTGCAGTGTTGCATTGTAGATAAATATCTACTAGCTACCTTAGCATCAATCAAGTACTCTTGTATGAAAAAGGAAGTGGCAATAAAAACAGAAAATATTCTCTCTTGGTAACACTTTAACAATTAGTTATTACCTTATTTCATCTAAAATATCATTGAATTTCAGGGCAATTATTATTTTATATACCACTAAGAAAGATAAATTACAGATAAAATTGACACTTTTCCATCCTAAGGTGCACCTTAATTCCACAGATTACTAAACTGTATTTTAAAAGTTTTAATTTTAGTAACCACAAAACAGTACATAAAATGCTTTCTCCATCCACTAAAAATAAAGCTCAGCATTTAACATTGTGGCTTATAAAATTATCTAGGCTATATTCCTAATAAATGTCCGATTTACAGTAAAAAGCACTTAAACATTAAGAAGAAAATAATGCATCAAAACCTATTCTAATTTAATAAGATTCAAACAAGGAAAGAAAAGATTTAAGTATTTTGTGCCCTGTTCTTCCTTCATTGAAATCCCAGATCTAAACCTGGCCTACATAAACCCTAGAATCTACCATGCTTTCCAAAAATGGGTATTGCCAGAAAATTAGGCAGTCTTCTAAAATAGTTTGCTAACTTTAGCCTTCAAAAGACAAAGGTATGTTTGCAAATAGCAGTGTCAAAAGATGTGCTCAACTTTATTCAAAATGTCTTGATGAGGATCAATAAAATAATTACTTTCAAAAACCAGTTCCAGGGAACCAGCAGTTAGCATAATGGCTATGTCTCTGGACTCCCACGTGGTCGACCGCGGTTCGCGTCCTGGACCCGGTGGCTTAAAACTCACGCCGGACGCGTGTGCATGCATGCCCAAGATCCCTAGAGGAGAATGGAGGAGAAGGGATTGCGGCGTGACCATCCCCTCTGGCGGGTGATTTCTCGCTTTCTGTCTCTATGTCTCTCTCTGTCTGTCTGGCGAGCGCACGCACCCTAATGATAATTGCTAAACAGAAAGTTTAATTGCCTTGAAAAACTGTAATGCAAATGATTCAATAGGGACCCTTCCTAATTATAGTCTGGCAATTTGTGTTTTCTAATATTTACTAATTCATGTAACCAGCATTGCAGTGTTGCATTGTAGATAAATATCTACTAGCTACCTTAGCATCAATCAAGTACTCTTGTATGAAAAAGGAAGTGGCAATAAAAACAGAAAATATTCTCTCTTGGTAACACTTTAACAATTAGTTATTACCTTATTTCATCTAAAATATCATTGAATTTCAGGGCAATTATTATTTTATATACCACTAAGAAAGATAAATTACAGATAAAATTGACACTTTTCCATCCTAAGGTGCACCTTAATTCCACAGATTACTAAACTGTATTTTAAAAGTTTTAATTTTAGTAACCACAAAACAGTACATAAAATGCTTTCTCCATCCACTAAAAATAAAGCTCAGCATTTAACATTGTGGCTTATAAAATTATCTAGGCTATATTCCTAATAAATGTCCGATTTACAGTAAAAAGCACTTAAACATTAAGAAGAAAATAATGCATCAAAACCTATTCTAATTTAATAAGATTCAAACAAGGAAAGAAAAGATTTAAGTATTTTGTGCCCTGTTCTTCCTTCATTGAAATCCCAGATCTAAACCTGGCCTACATAAACCCTAGAATCTACCATGCTTTCCAAAAATGGGTATTGCCAGAAAATTAGGCAGTCTTCTAAAATAGTTTGCTAACTTTAGCCTTCAAAAGACAAAGGTATGTTTGCAAATAGCAGTGTCAAAAGATGTGCTCAACTTTATTCAAAATGTCTTGATGAGGATCAATAAAATAATTACTTTCAAAAACCAGTTCCAGGGAACCAGCAGTTAGCATAATGGCTATGTCTCTGGACTCCCACGTGGTCGACCGCGGTTCGCGTCCTGGACCCGGTGGCTTAAAACTCACGCCGGACGCGTGTGCATGCATGCCCAAGATCCCTAGAGGAGAATGGAGGAGAAGGGATTGCGGCGTGACCATCCCCTCTGGCGGGTGATTTCTCGCTTTCTGTCTCTATGTCTCTCTCTGTCTGTCTGGCGAGCGCACGCACCCTATAGCGAAAACCTCTCCAAAAAAAAACAGTTCCGGGGGCCAATAGGTGGCATAGTGGTTAAGGTGCTGAAATCCTGCATGGCCAACTGTGGTTTGAATCCCAGACCCAGCAACTTGAAACTCATGCTGTGTGTGTGTGTGTGTGTGTGTGTGTGTGTGTATGCGTGTGTATGTGTCTAAACTCTGAGAGAAGGGATTGTGGCATGTCCATCCCCCATGGGGGATGATTTCTCACTTTCTATTTCTCTGTCTCTGGCAAGAGCATGTGCCCTACATCAAAAATTTCACACAGACAGACAAGAAAGAAAGAAAGAAAGAAAGAAAGGAAGGAAGGAAGAAGAAAGAAAGAAAAAGGAAGAAAGAAAAATTTCCAGAACAGCTGGACATCCACATGCAATAAATGGATCTAGATACAGACTTTATACCCTTTGCAACAATTCATTCAAAATAGGTTAAAAACCCAAATGTAAAATGCAAAACTATAAAACACCTAGAAAATAATGGGAGAAAATCTATATGACCTTGAGTTTGGCAATTACTTTTCAGATACAACACCAAAAGCATAATAATTCATGAAAGAATTTATGAACTGGACATCATTATGAAACAACCAAAAATTTTACTCAGCAGAAACACTGTAGAGGTGATGAAAAGATATGCCATAGACACAAACCTTGATAAAATATTTGCAAATGATACATGTGGTGAAGTACTATTATGCAAAATATGTAAAGGACTGATGCAACTCAACAATAAAAAAAAGACCTAATTTAAAAATGGGCCAAAACCTTAACAGAAACCTCACTAAGGAAGACATACAGATGGGAAATAAGCACATGAGAAGATTCTTCACATTATATGTCATGAAGGAAACGCAATTGAATATAACAATGTGATACCACTATACATCTTCTGGAATAGCTAAATTCCAGAATCCAGAACAGCAAATGCTGGTGAGCTTACAGAGCAACAAGAGCCCTCGTTCATTCGTGGTGTACAAACTGGCACAGTCATTTTGAGAATAGTTTAGCATTTCTTACAAAGCTAAACTTATTCCTATTATACAATTCAGCAGTCATGCTCCTAGATATTTAACCAAAGGAACTGACAAGTTATGTCCACACAAATGCCTGTGTGAGGATGTGTATAGCATCTATATTCACATTTTGCAGAAGTTGGAAACAATCAAGATATCCTTTAGTAGATAAATGGATAAAAATGGTAGTATATCCAGACAGTGGAATATTATTCAGCACTGAAGAGACACTAGCTATAAAGCCATGAAAAAACATGATGGAATATTTAGTGCATGTTACCAAGTAAAAGAACCCAATCGAAAAAGTTATGCATTGTATGATTCTGATTACAAAATATTTTGAAAAAAGTCAAAACTCTGGAGACAGTGAAAAAAGTTAGTAGTTGCCAGGGTTGAGGGAGGTATAAAGTTGGAGTACAGAATATTTTAGAGCAGTGAAACTACTTTGTATGATACTCTAACGTTAGGTACAGGTCACTGTATGTTTGCGCAAACCATAAATGTACAATACCTAGAGTTATCCCTAATGTGATCTATGGTCTTTGGGTGATAATGATATGTCAATATAGGTTCATTACCATCAAATAACAAATACAGAACATTGGCAGGGGATACTGGTAATAGGTGTGGGGCTTTCACATGTGAGGACAGATCTTTCTCTCAATTATTCCATGAACATTAAACTCCTTTAAAAACTGAAATTTATTAAAAATATGAACAGCCACTAGGGTAACCTGATTTATCTTTTCTATAATCAACCATGAAAATTTCTAGACCATGATAAAATCTGTGTTCTAAGAGGAATTAATAAAGAAAGGCACAGGGAACAATGTGTACATAGTATCACAAACAGAATCTTGATTGAATTTCATGCAGCATAAAGGATTGTCTTATCCTAAGTAATTCAAAATAAATATTTGACAAGTATTTCTGCACTAATCAGTTACTGAACATCTAGTTATTTTCCATGCAACCTTTGCTTCTAAGACTTAGGAAGTGTTAGCTAAAGAAAGAACAAATGGAAAAGATGAATTTCAACTATGCGTAAGCTGACCCCCAAAATTAATTAAGCTAAAGCACTGTTATAAAGAACTCATGGGTACTGTACTGTGTAATTACACTTTGTTAAATCAGTAAACTACAACTTTTCAGTTGTTTGAATTTAGAATGAGCATGCTTTATAAAACTAATACTGCTATTTTGTTTTAAATTTCCTTACTATGGAATTTATATGATGTAGCATAATTATTATTTGAGGATATGACCGCACTTTCTGTTAATTAAATCTCTCTGTGGGAAGGTAATATTTAGTATATTCAGAAGAATGTGCTAATAAATGTGCAATTTGTCATAATTATAAAATGAAAAGCTATGAACACACCAATCAACTTAATATGTATATAAGAACTCTTCAAAAAGTTCATGGGAAATTTACCTTATGAAAAAAACTTATGTAGATTTCTGAAGTTTTTGCACCAAATAACTCATGTTTTTTTCTTTTTTTCTAAGAGAGATTTTTGCTATAGGATGTGTGTTCTCGCCAGAGAGAAAGAGACAGAAAACGAGAAATCGTTCCTCGGGAGAAGGCCATGCCGCAATCCTGTCTCCATTCTCCTCTTGGGTGCTTGAGCATGCACACATTCACACCTGGCATGAGTTTTAAGCCACTACGTCCAGGACTCAAACCACAGTTTACTACATAGGCCAGCAAGGTAACCATTATGCCATCTGTTGATCCCATAACTCATACTTTAATTCAAAATTTCCACGAATTTTTTCAAGTTTGTGTGGATATCCACAATTATTAATGCTCGATGCTCCATGTACTTTCTCTGATTCCAAATGTCTTCTATCCATAGCAGTAACAACTCTCTTCAATTTTATTTTTCATGCATTTGCTGTCTTCTACGATGGAGCTATTCCCTTGCACGTGACTTTTTATATGATATATCATCTTATTGCCTTTGTAAATAATCCTCCCCCCAATATCCATCCACTACTCACTTGCAGGTATCTGTAGCTCATTTGTTTTCCTTGTTTTACGATATATCACTGCTTGAAATTCCTAGCACACACTTATCCCAGTGTCCTGATGGAGATTTGGTCCATGTTCATGTTGAGGGAATCGTCATTTTGTAAACACGGCACACTATACATTCATGTGCTGGTGAAAACCAGTAAGAGTTTCTCTAGTGAACACACACTACACACAGAAGTGCAACAGCTGTGATGTGTGTCCACACTTATGAACTAATGCTTATTGCCTTTATAAATAATCTTCCCCCCAATAGCCATCCACTACTCACTAGTGAACACACACTACACACAGAAGTGCAACAGCTGTGATGTGTGTCCACACTTATGAACTAATGCTTTCTAAGGGTTAATCGTTTAAACATCTACCAGATATATAAACGTGTATTCATTTTTGCCAGCATTCCATAGTCAGGATTTTGGGGGTATGAAATACTACGGTGGTAATAAATTTCTCTTTCCTGATTGTGAATGTGCTTGTGCTTATTTTTTCCTTGAGTTCATTCACATTTGTTTTCTCTTGTGAAATCTCTATTTTGCTTATATTCAAGGCTGAGTTATTTATTAGACATAGATTTGAGGGCACAGTTTATTTTTCTCAGGACAATTTTTTTTTTTTTTGAGATTCAGTCATTTGAAAGATAAGTTACACAAAACACAAAACAAGTGTTTGCTTCTACTTTGTGGCATGCAACGTACTGTCTTAACAATATTTTTGAGCACTGAAAGATTCCAATACAATGAAGCACAATTTATCATCACTTTTTATATTATGGTTTGTATTTTTGTGCCCTAGCTAATAAAGGTATACTCCAAAATTGTAAGTATTTTCATGAACAGTTTTTTTATCTTTAGCTTTTGATCTATTTGCCCACATTTTGTTATATGATATGAGACAATGTTCATGTTTGCCAAATGCTGTATAGTTCTTAGCATTTTTTTAAAAAAGGAAGCACTATATATTCTTTGCCCCGATTGACATACTTTGCTGTTTTTCATAAAAATCCATTGATCATTTAGATGTGGGTTTATTTCCAAATACTTTTCAGTTTCATTGACCTTTGTAGATTCTCAGTGAAAAGCCCTAAAATAAAATAGTTTAAGTATTCCAGTTTTGTTATTCTTTAGCAAATATTATAGCCATTCTAATTTCTGTTTATCATTGAACTTAAGAAAACTCTTTGGTCATTTCATGCTAAAAATAGCTGGAATTTTATTTTATGGTTATTTATTTATTTGCTTAGTCCACGTGTGAGAGAGAAGAGATAGCACTGTCAGTAAGCACCAATACTATGATCCACACTTAGCATCAGGTAGTCCCAGATCATGGGCACATGTGTACTCAGGGTACCCAGGGGGGTTTTCAAATAGGAGCCTGGTACCTACCCATGTAGGTCAGTCTGCATACCATTTCTAGTAACTTTTTTTTTTTTTTTGAAGAGGTTTTTGCTATAGAGCGTGTGCACTCACCAGAAAGTCAGAGACAGAGAGAGATAGAAAGTAAGAAATCACCCCCCAGGGGCATGGCCACACAGAAATCCTTTCTCCTCCATTCTCCTCTTGGGATCTTGGGCACGCACACACACGTGCCCAGCAAGAGTTTAAGTCACTGGGTCCGGGACTCAAACTACAGTCGCCTACATGAGAGTCCAGCGACATAGCCATTACACCAACTGCTGGTCCCTCTAGTAATATTTTTAAGAGGTTGTTTCATATATTCTGTACATGCAATTATGATTTCTGAGAACAAGACTCGATTACTGCATTTTTATTTCCTATCCATATATTTTATCATTATTATTATTAATTTTTCTTCCTTTAGTTCATCAGTGAGTAACTGTGATAAAAATGATAAAAGTGTTATTGTTGATTTGTTCATGATCTTAGAAAGAAATAATTTTCCTTCATTCTGAAACATGATGTTAGTACAAATTTGTTTTATGAGAATATTTCAAAAAAGTTTATGCAATTGAGTATAAGTTCATTTGGTGCCAAAAAATATGAAATATATTCATCATTTTCTCATAATACGCATATTCCATGAACTTTCATAGGCAAAGTAGATTTCAAAAGATGTAATATTACTAAGTATAAAAGGTGAAATACATGATAAGCATTAAATATGTAAAAAAGAGGTATGTGAAAGATTTAAAACAGAGTTTTGAAACTTACAGAGAAAATATATATCAAACTGAACAATGAAAGACTATGATTTTAGATATCAACTAGTTTGTTAGCAAATAGTCTCCCATGAAGACTACTCTTGGGTCCAGCAGGTGCTGTAGTGGTTAAGGTGCAGGACTATCACATCTCCCAAATGGCTGACCACAGAGTCCTGGGTTGGAGGTTTGAAACTCACTCTAGTCAAGTGTGTATGCATGCCCAAAATCCCAAGAGGAGAACGGAAAAGAAGGGATTGCTTGCAGTGTGGCTATAGCCCCTGAAAGGTGATTTCTCATTTTCTCTCTCTCTGTTTCCCTGGCAAGTGGATGAATCCTATAGCAAAAATCTCTCACTCACTTAAATATAAAATAAAATAAAATAAAATAAAATAAAACAAAACAAAACAAAAGACTACTGTTTTATACCCAATCTCATGCTGATAAAATGAGTAGATTTTTCAAATGATTTTTCAGTACCAATTGGTAGTTAGTACATTTTTATATTATATCTTGTTAAGATGATAAAATGTGTAAACATGCATGATAATGTTTAAAAAGTGCAATGATATTTTTTATATTGATTGAATTATTTTCACTATATACTATATTGGCTGCCTGAGTGAACATTTTATAAACGCTTGAGTAGAACATATATTTTTTAGTAGTTATATCATATATTTTGTTAGGTCAACTTGATTGATAACGTCTTCATATCTGTATTGATGGTTTTGTTTGTATTCTATTATTTGCTGACAAACTAGTTGATATCTAAAATCATAGTTGTGGATTTGTCTCTTTCACTGTTCAGTTTGATGTATATTTTCTCCATAAGTTTCAAAGCTCCATTTTAAATCTTTCACATACATCTTTTTTATAAATTTACAGCTTATTATAGAATTCTCACTTTTATATTTAGTAATATTCCATTTTTTTGAACTCTACTTTGCTTAATATTAAAAATTCAAACCAGTTTTCTGTATTTGACTCAAGCATATTATATCTTTTTTTTAAACTTTTATGCATTGAATCTTTAAATTTAATTTTGTTTTGCAGAGAACACTTAGGACTTCTTTATGTTTATCCATTCTGAGAATCTCTGCTGTTTAATTAGGGTTTTCAACTTCTTATTGATAATCTATTTATTAATAAAGATACATTGGTTTCCACAATTTTAAAAATACGCATTTAATATGTTCCATCTTAGGTGGGCTCCCTCTTCCTTCCTTCCAACTCCCTCCTCTCTTTATCTTTCTTTCTTCCTCTCTTTTTCTTTTTTCCTCTTTTTCTTTCTTTCTTCTTTCTTTCTTTTTCTTTCTTTCTTTCTTTCTTTCTTTCTTTCTTTCTTTCTTTCTTTCTTTCTTTCTTTCTTTTTCTTCTCTCTTTCTTAGACTGGCTCACACTTCCTCCCTCCCTCTCTCCTTTTCTCCTTCCTTCCATTATTCTTTCTTTCTTTCTTTCTTTCTTTCTTTCTTTCTTTCTTTCTTTCTCTCTTTCTTTCTTTCTTCTACTTTCTTTTGGATTCATGGTATATATTTTATCACCTCTACTGGCTTGTTAATTATTTTTTCATCTTATTTTCTAGTGATTATTTCTGGGTTTATAATATGTGTTTTAACTTCATATAATTTATCATCCACATATAATTTATTAAATGTACAAAAACACTTTTACATTTTAACTCTTTTATCCTCTCTGTAACTTAGCCATAATATTTAATTTCACATATATTTCAGATCCCACAATATGTCGTTATTATTTTTGCTTACAACTGTTAAAGATCAGTCAAAGAGTTTTGGAACATTTTTAAATGGCACATTATGCACACGTTTTCTATTATTGCTTTGTTTAGAGCAAAATTTTCATCCAGCATTGAACTAAAGAACTTTCTGGAAAATTTCTGGTTGGGTAGTTACACTAGAAACACATTCAATTATTGTCTGAAAAATTTTATTTTATCTTCAGTTGTGAAACACAGTCTCAATGGGTATAGAATCGTATGTTGACAGTTATACTGTTTTAGTGCCTTGATCACTTTATAGAGCAAACTTTCTCTGTAGAGGACTAGATAACCTACCTGGTATAGGCTTAGAAGGCCTGTAAGTTCTCCATCTGGTATCCTTTTCTTCTTCCTTTTTTAAAATTGTTGTTGTTTCTAATCTTTAAAAAAATATGAAACCTACTAATACCTTGACAACTGTAAGAAAATAATTGAGTTTGAGCCATGGGCTGTAGTTTGCTGATTCCTTCTCTACAGTAATTATAGTAATGTTCTTTGTTTTGTTTTGGTGATTTTTAGATGTTTTATCTTTGGCACTACTTTTCAGAAATTTATGATGCTTGTATGTCTTTGCTCTTCTTTCTTTGATATATGTGTATATATCTTACAAGTACTCTGGTTGTGACTACACACACACACACTCGGTAATCTCTCATCATCGATCAAGGCTCATTTTATTTACTTTTTTCCTACCTCATGCCGTATTTTATGTATTTGCTATTAACATTTTTATGTATCCTATAGTCTGGTCTTTTTTTCTGTGGAATCCAATCTGCTGTTATTGCCCTTCAGTGAAATTTTTATTTCAGAAATTTATGTTTTATTTTTATTTTGTTGTTGTTGTTTTTTACCATTGAGTTCATATGCTTAGAGAAAGACAGAAACAGTGAGAAGGAAGTTGAAAAAGCATCCCCCAGGGAGGATGACCACACCACAATCTTTTCTCCTCCAAAGTTCTCCTAGGATTTGGGGCATGCAAGCACATGCACTCAGCATGATCTTCAAGCCACCAACTCTGGGACTTGAACCAAGCGGAAGTCCAATGCCTTAACCACTATGCCACCCGGTAGCTCCAGTAATATTTTTAGAAAAGGTTCATTTATTCATGTTTTTCTATTAATGAGAGACACAGAGAAAGAGAGAGGGAGAGACAAAGAGATAGGACTCCCAACAGGGCTCACAAGTGACCAGTGTATTCAGGGAGGCCTCCAGATTTGAACTTGGAACATTCTGATATGGGATTGTCTCCAGGAGAGTTGTATTTTTACCACTGTGAAGTCATCTGATCTTGTTTCTCTTTTTAATCTTTCATTTTTCTCCTTAGTCTCAGGATTAATTACAATATCTGTTTCCTTTTTAGTATTTTAACAGCTTTATTAGTGAATATTTTTCTGTACCAAAAAATTCACCTGTTTTAAATGTACATTTAAGTGACTTTTAGTAAATTTTCAGTGTTACTAAATTATCACCACAATCAAATTTTAGTATATTAATTAAGTATATTAAAGAGATCACTCATTCCTTTTTGTAGTCAGCATTTATTCCATCCTAATTGCAGGAAATAATTTATCTATTTTCTGTTTTTTCAGATTTTTCTTATCTGAATAGTTTCTATAAATGAAATCATGACTTTTGTCTTTTATCTATCATAGCGGTTTTCCACTACGGGTAATTTTACATTTAGAGAATATTTTGCAATATGTACAGACATTTCTAAGTGTCACAGCTAAGGTAATTGCATTTGAAAACTAGTACATAGGTATCAATGAACAGTCTATAAAGCAAGGACAGCCCCCCTACAAAAAAAATGATCTAGCCTGAAATTTAATACTGTGAGAGTGAGAGAACCAGGTATGAGAACAACATAAAGAAGAGTTCATCTAGAATACTTTAATGAAATTTAAAAATGTTTAAATGTGGAAAAACTGAATTTACTTCTCTTCTTATGTAGGTTTGCAGTTAAGGCATCTATTTATAAGGGATTTATCTTTCTTTAAGTATCCATATAATGAATGAGCTTAATATCTACTTTTTGGACTGTTTCTCTTTCAAAGTTACCGTTGAAGTCTAGAGGGACTCTCCATTCATAACTGAAGCCAATCATCTCATGTTATATCTTTTAAAAATGAAAATACCATGTTCATATTCTTTGCAACATAAACTTGACTTAAAAACTGTAGTTGCCAAGTAATCTCACAATCCTTTCTTTTCCACGGGGTAAACTCTACATTGCTATTTATTTTTGCCATGGTGTTTATGTTTTTCATTCCTGGGCAGTTGGAGGCTTGTTAAAATACTCTAGTTTCTCCATATACCTTTCCAAATGAATAAATGCTTCTCATAAAAACAGCTATATTTGCATTTTAAAAACATGGACATCATTAAATTTCTAATAGTAATACAAAACACAATTAATAATGCATATATATGAGTTTGAATTTATGTTCATTTTATTTATGAACTCTCACATAAATTCTGCCCTGTTGAAATTCATATATGCACTGTGGGCCATTTGTTATCATATTGAAAATTATTATTTATTATAGTATTACAAATACTTTTCTTAAGAAAATAGCTTTAGTGATATTTCCCTCAAAAGATTTATGCAGTTTCTCTCCAACACAAAAAGTATTGAATAATATTCATTTTACTATGAAGAAAAACTTTTTATTCAAAAATTTTTTTAGGTTTTTATCATAGGCCTGGAGAGAAGACAGGAAAAAACAATGAGAGAAAAAATGAGAACTCTTCCCCCAGAAAGTATGGTCACAACACATGCTGCAATCCTTTTTTATCCATTCTCTTCCTGTGACTTTGAGCATGCTCTCACAGTGCACAGTGTGATTTCAAGCTGTCGGGTCCAGGACTTGAACCACAGTCATTCCTGTCGAAGTTCAGTGCTTTAACCACCAGAGCACCTGCTGGTCCTGAAAAACTTTTAATAATGTGAGGCAATAAAGAAAGAAAGAAAGAAAGAAAAAGAAAAAAAGAAAAGAAAAAAATCCTTAAACAGTTATAATACAATATTGAGAACCATATATCATCAAAATCTATATTTGAGAGATCTTTTATTTACAAAATTAAATATATGTCAATGGGTAATATATATAGTAATAGAAATACACTAAGGGAAGTGGGATCAGTGATCGTGCTATTTGATTGCTAAAAATATGAGATTATTTTCCTGTAAGTAGGCCCCAGGTTGATATTAAAATGATTTTTTTAAAAAAAAAAAACTAAGGAGGGGAATACAGTATGGAATAAACAAGCAACTTATGATTGCATAGTATTTATTAAAAAAAAAAGCTAAGGAGGGGAATACAGTATGGAGTAAACAAGCAACTTATGATTGCATAGTATTTATGGAGAACCAACTATGTGCTATGTACTATTCTCAATTTTTTAAACATTGATAAAACAATAGTGAATAAAAAAGAGGGTCATGGGATTTAAAATCTAATGAAGGTCCAGCTGCAGTCATGCAGGTAGTAGGGCACCACTTGTGACAATGGAACCACATGAAATGTCCCCAGGTTCCTAACCCAAGTTACCATAAACACACCAGGTCTGCCCATGATTGTGCCTGGCAGGAAGACTGGAGCACGGTGAGACTTTATCAAAGTTCCCTATCTCTACTCTCTTTCTCTCTCAGTAAATAAATAAATAAACTTTTTTAAAAAATTGAATGGAAAACTCATTTGTGCGAAAAACATTCTATTTACATTTTAATGTAATCTTTATAAGAACTTTATAAAATGTATATAAATATCTCCATTATTTGAATAGACAACTGAGGCTTAGAAGATACAGTTCCACATTTGGACAAATAGAAACAAGAGGCATGTTCCAATTTATGTTTTAAAACTAAAACATCAATTCATCTCTGATTGGTACATCAATCCATATATTTGAAAGAAAGACTCATACAAAATTTACATATTTAACCAAATATTAGTCACAGTTAAAAGTAAAGAATGGTAAGTGCTGGTGAAGCTGTAGTGAAAAGGGAAAGCACCTATACTGTTGGTGGAAATGCAAATTCATACAGCCACTGTGGAGAACAATATGGAGGTTCCTCAAAGATCTACAAATATAGCTACCATATACTCTAGCAATTCTACTCCTAGGTATCTACCCAAAGGATGGGAATATACTCACATGGAAAAACACTTGCACATCCATGTTTACTGAAGCGTTATTCACAATTACTAAGGTATGGAATCAACCCAAAAGTCCAAGAACAGATGAATGGATTTAAAAAGTGTGCCATATATATATACTATGGAATACTAGTTGGCCATAAAAAACAATGAGACTGACATTTGATAAAAAGTGAATGAATATGGAAGATTTAATACTAAGAGAGACAAACCAGACTGTGAAGGAGAGGCATTGTATGCCCAATTTAATACATACCAAATGTCTTCACTCTATGGCAGAAACCAAAGACTGGAAGGTGTAAAAACATGGGGAGCAACTGTAGATACTGGAGACAATGTGGGAGGAGAATGGGAAATAGGGGCTGGGGCGGACTTAAGAAAAAAAAAGAAACAAAACAATTAAGGGACACAAAAGTAGAAAATTATCTGTTGATGATAATATGTATGGTAATATCTTAGACTAGACTATGGTGTATTCATGTTGGGAAAAAATCATTTTGTATGCTGTAAAGATATACAGTGATTAAATGTAAAACAAAGTTTAAATAATAATACAAAAAAAATTTTGGAGAGATTTTTCTTGCTATAGGGCGTGTGCACTCGCCAGACAGACAGAGAGATACATAGAGACAGAAAGCGAGAAATCACCCCCCAGGGGGGAATGGTCACGCCGCAATCCCTTCTCCTCCTTTCTCCTCTTGGGATCTTGAGCATGCACGCACACACGCCCGGCGTGAGTTTTTAAGCCACCAGGTCCGGGACGTGAACCGCGGTCGACTACGTGGGAGTCCAGCGACATAGCCATTACGCAACCTGCTGGTTCCCAATAATAATAAAATTTTGTTAAAGTTGATGTCTCATATATTTTTATCCCACCAGCATCTCAAGAAAGAGTGGGATAATCATTGCACATGAAACCGTGCAATACTCAAAAGCATTCTCAATTTTTGAGAGTCACAATGATTTCTCAACCAGAAGTCACTATCTAGTTTAAGACACTATTTGTTATCTATTAAGTTAGATTATATGAACCTTCTTTATCCCTGGATTAAATATGCAACTCTATCTTATAAAAATGGGGTTTCTCTGAAAATAACTTGCTTTTTTCTCTACTCTAATTTTACTTAAATAATCAAAAATACGTATCTTCATAATCTATTTCTAAATTACTTCTATACAGGATTATCCATAGTAAAGCAATAGAAGCCTAGACCCGCATTGTTTAATTTTTCAATTACTATGAAAGTACTTTGTGCATTAAAATTTTCAGAAAATAACAGAGTAACTGCAAGGAGAAAGGGGAAATTATAAAAGTGAGATATTACAGAACACATATACATTCTGAGTGAATAAATGTAAATTCTTCTGCATAATGAGATACGTGGCTTACAGAAGATAAGGAAGAATAATCATAATGATAGTGAAGGGTTAAAAAAATAAGCAATCACATTAAAGAAAAAATGCTTTTACTTTCTAACAAAACATGAAGTTTTGGTTATATTTAAATTAAATAGAAGAATGCATAAGATCTTTGTCTCTAAAAGGTAATCTTTTCCAGGATGCGTCTCTAGTAGTGGTAGAACAGCTGCAGTAATGATTTTGCCCACAAACAATTCCCATATACAAATTAAGAGCCCAGATTTTGGTTTCTGTTAGTATTGTTTGCTGAAGGAAAATTGAGATATTTGGATATTTATGGATTCTGCATCCTAAAGAAAAATAAGAATAGATGCAAAACATTTTTATGCTACCATAAAGTAAAAATATTTTCAAGGATGTGATATGTTCTGAAAAAGGGCAAAAGATCATTCTTCCTCATTTGATTTAACTATAATAAGTGTTGTTGTAAATGCCAGATTATGCATAAATTAGTCCTATTTTGTAAATCCATGACCACAAGGCAAATACACATTTCTCACCCTATTACATACATGTGGCTGTGACTCTGCTTAGTATGGCTTTCTGTGCCTTCTTTAGAGACCTAGATTGAAGGGATAGCTCCTATGTGAAACCAGTACATTCTTAAAGCAAAGGGAAGGGGCAAGGGAGGCCAGGTTCTGCTATGAAATTCGATTTAGTCTCCTGCTCATCTCAGGCCTATGTTAGACCCATTCATATCCCATCAGGCAAAAACAGAGTACGTGGCTAAGTCCAACATTGCTAAGGCAAGAAAAGCCTCCCTTCTTGTGGAGAAAGAATATAGTATGTATTTGTATGCAATAACATGTTATTTCATAATATTGAAAACAATCACAAAAGCATGTAACAAGTATACATATATATATAGTAGAATGTTGAATATGTTGAATTTAAATTTTAATATTTAAAATTAAATGTCAATATGTGTGTGTATTTGTTGCTTCCAATATAAACTACTTTATAAACTCTAGGTATGTGTTACAGTTTTGTTTTGTTTCATTTTTAATTGTGGAGATGGGCACGAGCATACCAGTTAATTTGGTGGCTACTCGTAATTAAAATAAAAAAATGAGAGAGAGTCTATATTTATTCTCTGTAGGTCGTCATGACCTGTAATGGAACAAAAAGAAGTTTCGACCATGTATTTTAGATAAAAAATTAGCTAGAGGCCTAAGAGGAAAACTAGTTATGCTGATTAGATTTGTCATCCCTCGGGATTTCAAACTTCTGTTAATTGCGATATGATATTAAAGCTTAAAGACATTATTAACTAAGTTACCAAGTCATATTAGCGTATAATAATACCAAAACAATGGAGCATTATACTGAACAAATCAAAAGAGCTCATTCTTCTATGAAACAACAACAACAACAAGAAAACATAAATAAATGGGGTCCAGTCATGGGGGCACAGTGGTAGCACAATGTTCTGCATTACTGGATTTGCATGGAAGACTGGAATTTAGTTCCTTGTTGACCTGTAGACACAGAGCATGTGCACTCCTGAGACCCTGGCTGGCTTGAAAGGCTAGGGAGAGAGACATGGGGTGAAGAGTATTTAATGTACTTATCTTTCTCTCTTTCTCACTTTGTCTCTCTGTCATGAAATAAACAAATACTCTAAAAAAATAAACTAATAAAACAGACCTATCCTCATGGCATAGTTGGTAGTATATTGAAATGTTGTTCTGGAAGCCACATGGCTTCTTCGACAGGTTGGATTGAAATACGCCAGACATGATGTTTAGAAGACCCTAATCAGCCCTCATTCATCAGGAGAATAAAACCAATTACTCATAAAATTACAAATAGAAAAAAAAATATGGTAAGTGCATGTGATGATTGATATCTTCCATAAATATACATCACGGTGCCTTGTCTAAAGCAATAACTAACTGACTAAACTTAATGATTATAAATGTTTTCATGTATCGTTCATGGTGATAGCCAAAGAAGCTACACCTGGACTGATAATGTAACAGGATGTGGCTCTCCAGATGACATTCCTAATTACAGTTGGAGTGGGCAGATTACATCCCTCCTAGACATATTTTAAAAGCCTCAAGCCTAAAAACACATTTAGTTTGGACAACTGATAAATAACAGTGAGAGATGGAGCAGCCTCCTGGGTAGCAACTGGGAAAACGAGGGTATCAGAAGTTTAACATCCATCAAAAATAAATAAATAAATAAATAAATAAATAAATGGTTGTGTGTTCTCCTTATACCTGTTTCATCTCATGTTTCTGCATTCCACCTTTCCTTTTCCTCAAGTCAGAAAAAATGGACCTTTTTTTGTTTCACACCCCAAGATCCAGCCACTGGAGATTCTAATAGCTCTACCAATCTCCTAGATTCTTATCTAGAATTTGAACACTTGTCATGGTCTCCCCTGTTACTACCACTTCATCTTAGCACCCTACTGCTGGCCTGAATTACTGCAGCAGCCTTCAAATAGCACCCCTACTTCTATCCTCTCTACTCTCCACAAACTTCTGACAGATGTTCACATGTTGAAATATTAACTTTGTATGCTAAATAATGTGATTGGATATACAAAAGAAAATGAAATGAAAAATACTTTTAAAAATAAAGTAAAATGTAAAATATCTTTCCTTTTCTTACTGCCACCATTACATTTTGATTAAAACACAAGCCCATCAACAAGCAGGCCTCTCCATTGATCTTCCCAGCTTTTCTCCATACTGCTCTCTCCACTCTAAGGAGAGCAGCTTTTCCACCCCTTTGCTCCACAAACTTCTGACAGATGTTCACATGTTGAAATATTAACTTTGTATGCTAAATAATGTGATTGGATATACAAAAGAAAATGAAATGAAAAATACTTTTAAAAATAAAGTAAAATGTAAAATATCTTTCCTTTTCTTACTGCCACCATTACATTTTGATTAAAACACAAGCCCATCAACAAGCAGGCCTCTCCATTGATCTTCCCAGCTTTTCTCCATACTGCTCTCTCCACTCTAAGGAGAGCAGCTTTTTCACCCCTTTGGGAATGCAACAAGCCACTCTAATCATAAGACCTTGCTCCCTGCCTCCTTTTCTTAAGATCTTGACTAAATCTCACCTAAGCAATATAGAGTACTCTAGCATTCTTTTAGTTTAATTTATTTTATTCCTTTCATATGAGAGAAAGAGAGAGTCAAGTACCCTCAAGAGGGTCTAGTCACAAAGTGATTTCCCTTCCCAGCCCTCCAGTTAGTTGGGATCTTGGTCATGCACATGCCTGGCAAATTTCAGGTCAACTTAGATTCTAGCCAATGTTCAGCCACGTGCCCTCCAGCACTACAGATTGGAATGCTACTGCCTACACCACCACAGCTGGGTCTTCATGAACTTAATGGAGCAATCTGTTTTAGCCTTCTGGTCCAGCATCATCAATCTCCTTGAGATTGATTTATTTATTTATTTATTTATTTATTTATTTATTTATTTATTTATTTTTCCTACAGCCCATCCACCTTTTACCATACTATATAACTTGTTTGTTTATATTTATTAATTATTATTTATCTTTTTCTGTTTAAACAAGCTTCACAGAGCAGGAATCAGTTTATTTTGTTTTTTTTACGTAGTCTAAGCTTTTAAAATATTATCTGGGACTCAACAAAAAATTTTTTCAATGAATGAATTGATGCAATTTATTTGTTTCCTTCCACATAACTACACTAGACAAAAGCAAACTTTACGAATCTCATTCCATGCTAGATACTAGGGACACAGAGGAAATAAGAAATGGTACCCGAACTAAAGCAAATCATGCTCTAAAGGAGAAAACAATGAGTGAATGATTTTAATACAATGCTGAATGGATGGTAGTGGTCTATATTTCTCTGCCTTTGCATTTCCCAGATAGTGCTTTTGTAGCTTTTTGAAAACTTGGCATTATTTTTCCTCCCTAGGTAGGCTCTTTGTTATAATTAGTACAGAGTTAGTGTAGATTCCTAGGATTTAAGTACTATCAGAGATCATCTAATGTAAAATATGAATGAAGCAATATTTATGGAGCAAAAATGTCTAGGTAACTTGAACAGATTACCATGAAAACAGGTAAGTAGTCTATGCCAAATGATGCCCAGATCTAAGAAGAAAAAAGATCATGGGATGATAGTCCTTGAGATAGCAGTCTCTGCAAGGAAGGTGATTTTATTTGGTTTCTCTTTTTCTCCTAATGTCACCAGCTGATTATTTAGGGATGTGGCTTATATGAAGATGTTAAAACTGAGAAATATGTATATATATGTAACTATTAGGAAGTACATTTCTTTAGTTAAGTATCAATAATTATGCTATATGTTTTAATGACACAAACTCACATTATGAAATAATGCTTTAATATTGAAAGTCAAACTGAAGGACCAGAGTGACTCCATTTTTTTATGGAGTGACTCCATTTTGTTAAATCTACCTTACTGAGAGTTGGCGCCATTTCAAGGAGGCGAGCCGATCACATAGGAGAAGTTCATAAAACCATCACCCCACCAGGACTGGCCAATGATAATAAAACAAAGGAAATACCAGAGATCTGAAGTAACTTTCTTGACAATCAATAAAAGACAACTATGTTTCTTGAAATCTATAGCCAATGTATAGCCTCCTGAGTGCATTCCTCAGCACTCCTGGACCTCCCTCTCCAACAGCCAAATAAAAACCCAGCCCAACTAACACACAGGGCTCTCAACTCTGACCCACTGTGCCAGTGAGAATGGGAGTCCTGGCTTGAGCCTGAATAAAAGTGACCCTCCTGTGCTTACATCGGAATCCCCTCCTTGATGGTCTTTTGGAAATTCATGACCTGGGATTTGTGAAATCAAAACTAGCCTCTGTCCTCTGTAATTGTTTCTGGTAATTCCATGGAGACCATGGCTGCCTAGAGGTAGTTGTAGGTGTGCAAAAGGGACAGAGAATATATTATTCTGGAACTCCAGGAAGAAAAGAATGACTCACCTGGAGAAAAAGCGTTGGGAAGACTTCCTGCTGGAGGAATGAAAAATAATACCCTGATGAGTGAAGGTGGAAAGGAGAGTAAGGCCTTCTGAGAAAACAGAAGAACTAGAGCAGAGGAACATCAGGCAAGAAACACAGAATGTGGAGGGATTGCTTAGATGTTTGGAGTTGCTGGGGCTCAAAATCAAGCAGAACATTCAGTATGTTATTGCCAACATATATGTGTCTTCCCACATCCTTGACCTTCCTTTTTTCTCCATTCATATGCCTTCCTTAGGTGATCTGATCTGTACCTACTGATTCAATTTCTATATCTCTTCATATTCTTAAATTTCTAACATCATCTCTTGCTGCTGTGTCTTCCAGTGTCAAGTATGTAATCATTTTCTATCCATTTTAAAGACTGTAATTGCTAGAGCGAGCAGGTGGTGTGTTCATTAAGGCACTGGACTCTCACATGGCTCACCACGATTCGAATCCCAGATCCAGTGGCTTGAGAATCATGCCAAGTATGTGTGCATACATGCCCAAAATCCCAAGAGGAGAATGGAGAATAGGATTGTAGTGTGACCATCCCCCTGGGGAATGATTTCTCACTTTCACTCTCTCTGTCCCTCTCTGTCCACTCTGTCTCTCTATGGAGAGCAAATGTGCACTAAATCAAAAAAATGTAAATATCAGTTATGATACAAAATTTTTCTAGATCATACTTCAGT
>NW_006207133.1:584906-585982 GCF_000334495.1 Tupaia belangeri chinensis
AGATTTATTTATTTATTTATTTATTTATTTATTTATTTATTTATTTATTTATTTTTCCTACAGCCCATCCACCTTTTACCATACTATATAACTTGTTTGTTTATATTTATTAATTATTATTTATCTTTTTCTGTTTAAACAAGCTTCACAGAGCAGGAATCAGTTTATTTTGTTTTTTTTACGTAGTCTAAGCTTTTAAAATATTATCTGGGACTCAACAAAAAATTTTTTCAATGAATGAATTGATGCAATTTATTTGTTTCCTTCCACATAACTACACTAGACAAAAGCAAACTTTACGAATCTCATTCCATGCTAGATACTAGGGACACAGAGGAAATAAGAAATGGTACCCGAACTAAAGCAAATCATGCTCTAAAGGAGAAAACAATGAGTGAATGATTTTAATACAATGCTGAATGGATGGTAGTGGTCTATATTTCTCTGCCTTTGCATTTCCCAGATAGTGCTTTTGTAGCTTTTTGAAAACTTGGCATTATTTTTCCTCCCTAGGTAGGCTCTTTGTTATAATTAGTACAGAGTTAGTGTAGATTCCTAGGATTTAAGTACTATCAGAGATCATCTAATGTAAAATATGAATGAAGCAATATTTATGGAGCAAAAATGTCTAGGTAACTTGAACAGATTACCATGAAAACAGGTAAGTAGTCTATGCCAAATGATGCCCAGATCTAAGAAGAAAAAAGATCATGGGATGATAGTCCTTGAGATAGCAGTCTCTGCAAGGAAGGTGATTTTATTTGGTTTCTCTTTTTCTCCTAATGTCACCAGCTGATTATTTAGGGATGTGGCTTATATGAAGATGTTAAAACTGAGAAATATGTATATATATGTAACTATTAGGAAGTACATTTCTTTAGTTAAGTATCAATAATTATGCTATATGTTTTAATGACACAAACTCACATTATGAAATAATGCTTTAATATTGAAAGTCAAACTGAAGGACCAGAGTGACTCCATTTTTTTATGGAGTGACTCCATTTTGTTAAATCTACCTTACTGAGAGTTGGCGCCATTTCAAGGAGGCGAGCCGATCACATAGGAGAAGATCA
>NW_006207133.1:586150-601095 GCF_000334495.1 Tupaia belangeri chinensis
GCCAAATAAAAACCCAGCCCAACTAACACACAGGGCTCTCAACTCTGACCCACTGTGCCAGTGAGAATGGGAGTCCTGGCTTGAGCCTGAATAAAAGTGACCCTCCTGTGCTTACATCGGAATCCCCTCCTTGATGGTCTTTTGGAAATTCATGACCTGGGATTTGTGAAATCAAAACTAGCCTCTGTCCTCTGTAATTGTTTCTGGTAATTCCATGGAGACCATGGCTGCCTAGAGGTAGTTGTAGGTGTGCAAAAGGGACAGAGAATATATTATTCTGGAACTCCAGGAAGAAAAGAATGACTCACCTGGAGAAAAAGCGTTGGGAAGACTTCCTGCTGGAGGAATGAAAAATAATACCCTGATGAGTGAAGGTGGAAAGGAGAGTAAGGCCTTCTGAGAAAACAGAAGAACTAGAGCAGAGGAACATCAGGCAAGAAACACAGAATGTGGAGGGATTGCTTAGATGTTTGGAGTTGCTGGGGCTCAAAATCAAGCAGAACATTCAGTATGTTATTGCCAACATATATGTGTCTTCCCACATCCTTGACCTTCCTTTTTTCTCCATTCATATGCCTTCCTTAGGTGATCTGATCTGTACCTACTGATTCAATTTCTATATCTCTTCATATTCTTAAATTTCTAACATCATCTCTTGCTGCTGTGTCTTCCAGTGTCAAGTATGTAATCATTTTCTATCCATTTTAAAGACTGTAATTGCTAGAGCGAGCAGGTGGTGTGTTCATTAAGGCACTGGACTCTCACATGGCTCACCACGATTCGAATCCCAGATCCAGTGGCTTGAGAATCATGCCAAGTATGTGTGCATACATGCCCAAAATCCCAAGAGGAGAATGGAGAATAGGATTGTAGTGTGACCATCCCCCTGGGGAATGATTTCTCACTTTCACTCTCTCTGTCCCTCTCTGTCCACTCTGTCTCTCTATGGAGAGCAAATGTGCACTAAATCAAAAAAATGTAAATATCAGTTATGATACAAAATTTTTCTAGATCATACTTCAGTTTCTCATTTTCTTGGAAAAACTTCACTAAGTTAATTGATATTTTCTTGGTCAGTTCCCTGTTACAGTTTTTCAAAGCATTCAAGATTTTGGAAGGGAGCATACTTATTTATTGCACTTGACTTTGGATTTTTTTTTTTTTTTTACTTTTAACACTATTTTTACTTGTTTTCTCCATCTCTCTGATAATTGTTTGCATATCTGATTTGCTGAATTCCCTGCCTTCTATCTTAAACTGTTAAATAACAGATCTTTTTGGCTATTCCTAAGGTGTTTTACTGAAACTCGCAGTTTCTGCTAAAACTTGCCTGATCTTTTTCTAAATTGATGTTTGCTTATCTGACCTTGTCTGATACTTTCTGCCCTACATTCTCAAACATCTAACAGTCATTGTTCCCTGAATATGCAGGTACTACATCGAACTCACTATCTTCTAAATTAATTTGATCACTTTCTTTCTAAAGTATATTGCTTCTGCCACCTCAATTCTTCATTTCTGTGACTTTCAGGGCACTTTGGTCAAATTTTGGCATCATCTATAATTTCTTTTCTCCTCACCTTTTATATTTATGTGTAGCCAATTCACAAGTTTAGTCTCCTATATGTTACCTCTTAAATGTATGTATTTTTCTTCTTCTGCCGGTACTCTCATACTTAAGTATGGTGTCACTTGTAAACTGCAATTTAAAATGTATATTTATGTGTACTGTTTAACTTACTGCAACTAGAAAATACTATTATATAGCAATATAGAAACAAAAATGCAATGCACTTTCCTCCACACAAATCATCCTTTATTGTAAAAGATACTTCAACTAGTCCTAAAAATGGCTTCCATTTCTATTTCTTCTACCCATTTCACTGACCATAACTAATAGTGTCACCATATGCAAAATGATTTGGTAATTGTAGGAAACAAAGTTGTCTTTCCGAAATGAAAGAGGAAATAATTGCTTTCCATGAGAAACAAAAGCTGAGGGAATAAGCACCATATATATTTTACAAGAAATGCTAAAGAAAGTTTTTCAAGCTAAATGATAAAAGACACTAATAAAAACACAAAAACATATAAATAGGTAGAACTGATTGGTCAAATTGAGTACAAAGTAACAGTCAGAATACATTAAACTCTAATGTTGGTGTGTAAATCAACTATATCTGTAGTATGAAGGTTAAAAGAAAACCTGGGGCCAGTAGATGGCATGGTGATTAAGGTGCTGGACTCCCACATGCTTAACCATAGTTCAAGTCCTGGACCAGGTAGCTCACTTTCTCACTTTCTCTCTTTCTCGCTATCTCTCTGGTCAAAATAATAATAATAATAACAACAATAACAAATAAAATTAAATAAATAATTCTTTAAAAAATAAAAGAAATATTAAAAATAAAAATAAGAATAATTTGTTCAGGGATAAACAATATAAAAACATACAAATTATGATCTCAAGATTCTTAATTTAGTGTTTGGAGGAAGGGAAGAAAAATGTAGGATTTTTGTTATATTATCAAAATTAAGCTGTTTTCTGTTAAAAAATAGTTTACTATAATTGTAAACTATTTTTCTTATCATTTTCATATAAACATATAAATCATAAAACAGGAAAGATCTCAAATAAATAACTCACTATTACCTGGAAGAAGAAGAAGAAAAAAAAAAACCAAGCCCAAAATAAGTAGAAAGAAGGAAACAATAAAGATCATTTCAAAATTAAATGAAATGGATATTGGAGAAATAGTAGAAAAGTTTTACAAAATTTAGGTGTTTATTTTTTCATTTTCTTTTATACATTCAATCACATTAGTTAGCATACAAAATGAATATTCCACCTCGTGAACATTTCTCCCTTGTTTAGTTGATAAAACTGTAAAATATCTTCAACAGATAATACATTTCTTTGTCTCATTAATGCTTTGTCTCTCTATTTTTCTTCTAAATGTCTTTTCTCAGATCCTGTTCTTTCACACACACTATATCTGGTATTTACATCCATTTACTGTGTTTCTATATCCTTTAGTCAATCTGTTTCATTCATAGAGTGCAGACACTCAGTTTATATTAAGTGGGGACGTGTCTCTCCTTCATATGCTGACTTACTTCCCTCAGCAGTAAATCTTTCATATTCTTCCACTTTCTGTGAAAAGCCAGGGTTTTCTTGTTGTTTTTTTTTTTGTTTGTTTGTTTTCTTTTGTTTGGTTTGGTTTTTGTTTGTTTGTTTGTTTGGCTGAATAGTATTCTATAGAGTATATGTGCCACAGTGTTTCTATCCATTCACCTGTTCATGAGCATTTGGGTTGGTTCCATGACTTAGCAATTGCAAATTTTATGAGTTTTTTTAAAGATAAAATTGATAAAACTTTAGATTAACTAAGTGAAAAAATGACTAAAGTAATTAAAGTTAGAATGAAGGAAAAGACATGATCACAGATATCACAGAAGTACAAAGAATCATAAAAGACAGCTAACTCTATTACATGCCAACAAACTGAATAGCCTAGCAAACATATGATAAAATTGTAGACATCTACCACCTAACAAGCTGAATCATGAAGAAAACCAACTAATATTGAATAATGAGGTTGAATCAGTAACAAAATCTCCTACCAAAGAAAAGTCCAGCACAATATGGCTTACTGTTGAATACTATTTAGAGATGAACTACTATCAATTATTCTCAAACTATTCCAAAATATTAAAGAAAAGGGAGTATTTTTAAGCTCATTTGTGAGTCCAATATAATCTGACACTAAATCCAGACAATGACACAAGCAAAGAAAATCACAAGACAATATTTATGATAAATATAGAAGTCCTCAACAAAATACTCCAACCCAAATGCAACAACACATTAAAATATAATCTGGCACTAAATCCAGACAATGACACAACAAGCAAAGAAAATCACAGGACAATATTTATGATAAATATAGAAGTCCTCAACAAAATACTCCAACCCAAATGCAACAACACATTAAAATAATTCAACATAATCATGCATCACAGAGATGCAAGGATTGTTCAATATATGTAAATTTATAATATGAGACATCATATTAACAGAATAAATTGAAAAATTGTGATCATCTCTATAAATGTAGGTAAAGCATATGACATAGCCATTATGCTAACTGCTGGTTCCAACATCTTTTTTATGATAACTCTCAAGAAATAAAATATATGGGACCAGCAGTTAGTGTAATGGCTATGTCACTGGACTCCCATATAGTCGACTGTGGTTCAAGTCCTGGACCCAGTGGCTTAAACTCACGTCGGGCGCATGTGTGTGTGTGCCCGGGATTTCAAGAGGAGAACAGAGGAGAAGGGATTGCGGTGTGGCCATCCCCCCAGGGGGTGATTTCTCACTTTCTGTCTCTCTATCTCTCTCTGTCTGTCTGGCAAGTGCACATACCCTATAGCAAAAGCCTCTAAAAAAAAAAAAAGAAAGAAAATATAGAAGAAATTAACAAAACACAGGGTGTATATGACAAAGCCATAGCTAACATCTACTATATAGTAAAAACTTGAAAACTTTCT
The DNA here is from genome assembly GCF_000334495.1 of Tupaia belangeri chinensis. NCBI lineage: Eukaryota > Metazoa > Chordata > Mammalia > Scandentia > Tupaiidae > Tupaia > Tupaia belangeri. Next base: position 590,705 of record NW_006207133.1, read on the forward strand.
TTTTCAAATCAAAACAAGACAAAGATGCCAATTCTTGCCACTTCTTATTAAACAGAGTCTTGTTTTAGTCAGAGCAGTTAGACAAAAGAAAGAAAAGATATTCTAATAAGAAAGAAAGAAGTAATATTTTTTTCTCTTTGCAGGTGACATAAACTTACATACAGAAAATTCTAAAGACCTCACCGAGAAACAAAGAAATAAACAAAAACTGTTTCCATGAAACAGTTTTAAATATTGTTGCGATATATAATCAATATGCAAAAAATCAGTGGCATTTCTATACAGTAACAATGATCTTTAAAAATCAAGAAAATAATTCATGGCCCAGCTGTGGAGGCATATGCAGTAGGGCGCTACTGGTAGAATCAACTTAAAACAGACTGGATACAATGGCACATGCCTGTAATCCCAACTAATTGAGATGCTTGGGCAGGAAAATCAGGGCATGGTTAGAGCCTTCAAATATATATCTCTCACTCTCTTTATTAAAAAATGAAAAAACACTCACTTAAAACCAATTTTATTCATAAGAACCATAAAAAATAATCAATGAGGTAAAGAACCTATGCCCTAAAAACAATAAAACATCAATGAAAAAAATATGTGAAATAATCACTTATATTCATGAATTAGAATAATTAATACTGTTAAAAATGACCATAACTATCAAAGACAATCTATATACTAAATACAGTACAGATCAAAATTGTTATGGCATTCTTTACCGAAATAGAAAAAAAAAAAAGATAAAATTCAAATGAAATAACAAAGCACATAAATAATCCAAAATAACTGTTTTCAAGAGAGTGATTTTTAGCAGAAAACAAACAAGATAAGCTTTATGTTAATAGTGCCAACATGGAAAAAAGAAAAACATCAATCAATAAACAGATTATGGCATATTCATACAATGGAACATAAATTAAGAATAAGAAGGAAGGAAATAACTATTGGTAAACCCAATGATATGGAACATTTTCAAATAATTAAACTGAGCAAAAGTCACCCAATAAAATTAAATACTTACTTTATGAATTTTATATAAAACTCTAGAAAAAGCAAACAAATACATGGTGAGAGTAAACTGATTAATCATTGCCTGAAGCATGTAGGATGGGAGAAGGTGGTAGGGAAATTTACAAAGAGTTGCTAAGAAAATTTTGAGGATGATGGAAATGTTCATGATATTAATTTTGATTTTTTTCCCATGAAGATATAGTTTGTCAATATGCTAAATTATACACCTTAACTTTATGCAACTAATTTATTTGAGTTACAATTTTATTTAATTTTGTTTTAATGTGTTTTGATCTGTCCAGGGTTGCCAGAATGTTATCTCTCTCTTAAGACCAAAATAATGGCACGCACACAGAATAGAAAACCCTTTATCCTGGCTCTGTTCCTCTCTATTGCATAGACCTGGCACTTTTTTCTAAGGAAGTAGAAATCAAGATTCACAGAAAGGAGAATAAAATTAATAAGAAAGATTTAAAAACAAAAAGAGAATTCAGATCAAAGCACCTGAACTCAGGCTTCTTGCTCAGACCAATGTGACTTTGTCTATGCTTCAAACCTAAGGGAACTGAATTCATCAAGGCCAAAATTTGCTGAACACTCTCAAGTTAAATAAATTATTTGCATGTTTATGGCATATATAAAGTGCTGTAGCATGAGCCTTTAAAAATGGATCATAGTCTGGCTTCAATCAATAACTCTGAGATGTTTCTTCCCTGCAAGAGAGTCAGGATTCAGCAATAACATCGGCCCCTTATGACGTCACTAGCTTCCAAATGTCCTGGCCCTGATCTGATTTTATCCTAATTTCTAATCTCTGGGATTTTAAAGGGAATTATTATAAAAAGAATATTCACTGTCAAATCAATGACAATTTTTTCAAAAAAGTTAGTTTTTGAATCCTCTGGCTCTTAAAGGAGGAAATCATTGATCTGTGAATGTCGTGAAGATAAATTTACTAAAAAAGAAATACATGGCTCAATTGTGAAAATCAATGCAGTCATAGGGGTAAAAGTGAGCTAAAAAGACTTTACAGATATTCCACAAAGAGGGAGAGAGAAATAAATTTCAATGAAAATACAAATATGAGAAAATGAAATCATTTTGTTCCTTCCCTTTAATTTCTAAGAGGAAAGTCTTGTGGGAAAAACTTGTGTAATTTTAATTCTAATTTTGAAGCAGAGAAATATTTTAATATTTTGAAAGTAGCCTGCAACTTGAAATAATAAAGGACTATATTTTTAGACTTATATGAAATAAAAGTTATCCTCCATCATCTGACTTATTTTGATAGCACCAAATGAGGCTTTTTTTCCCCTCTCCAACTGACAAAAAAAATAATTAATGTTCCTCTAAGACTGGTACAATAATTTTCTTTTTTTCAGTTTTAGTTCTCTAATATTCTTACATGAAATTTCATATCTTTTCTTGTTTAGGAGTAGAGATCCAATCAAACTTATTTTATTAAATGGACAATAGAAGACATACTGTAGCATCACATTTCTTATAACTATAGCCAATTCAACCATAAATACATGAAGAAAGGAAGTCTCTACCACATGGAAGAGAGTTTAACTTTATTACATATGATTTAAGACAAAAGGCATAGTCTGTAGACTTAGAGAAACTTGTATTCAAAATTATCTTAATTTTGAACAAAGCCATTATAATAAAAATTTTTACTGAGATCCAAATATTGTAGATATCAGTTACTAAAGTAAATTGTGAAATGGTTCACCCAAGTTAGATGACTCTGAAATATGTCAGCCCCATTGAGACTATTAAGGAGTCAGGAAAAGAGCAGACTAGTGAGGAACAAAGGGATGGATTTGTCAGCAGAAGTATCTGCTGTGAGTTCATTTCTCATAAGATTGGAAAGCCTAGGTCTCTCTTCTCAAACCTGGTGAGAAGGCCCTCAAGAAGATTAACCTAGGGACGAGCACTTAGCATAATGGCTATGTCGCTGGACTTCTATGTAGTTGACCGTGGTTCGCATCCCGGACCCAGTGGCTTAAAACTCATGCCAGGCAGTTGTGCGTGCATGCCCAAGATCCCGAGAGGAGAATGGAGGAGAAGGGATTGTGGCGTGGCCATCCCCCCTGGAGGTTGATTTCTTGTTTTCTGTCTCTCTGTCTCTTTCTGTCTGTCTGGCAAGGGCACGCACCCTATGGCAAAAACCTCTCCAAAAAAAAGAAAAGTGGATTCATAAATATTTTATTGGACCAGTTGGTGGCATGGTGGATAAGGCTCTGGTTCCTATATGGCAGGTTTGTGTAATTTGAGTCCTGGACCTAATGGCTTGAAAAACACAATGGGTATGTGTATATGTGCCCTAAATTCCCAGAGAAAATGGAAGAAAAGGGATTGTGGCATGCCCATCCTCCCGGGAGATAATTTATCACTTTATTCCTCTCTCTGTCTCTCTGTCTCTTTCCAGCAAGTGCATGTACTCTATGGGGGGGGGGAACTTTAAAAAAATTTATTAAATTTATTTTTTTCCATGAGAAAATGTTACAGAGAGAAACACACAAAGATAGAAAAGACACCCCAACAGAATCTTCACACCATGATCTCTTCCCAGTTGCAGCCAGCTTGGCTCATCACATGCATGTGCGATGCAAACGCATGAGTATAGGGAGATACAAAGATGTGAAGTCAGGACCTTCCCATGTGGGTTCATTTGTGTTACCATTGCACTACCGTCTAGCCCCAAGAGTGGATTTTAATCCCAACCCTCCAAAAATGTTAATCACCACAAAATCATTTCAGGACTCATCAGTGGAACTGCTGAGAGCAATGGAAATCCAACAGAAATATATAAAGGTGAACAAGGCCCAGGTATTGTGGCATAGAGGTGATGCAAGTGCCTGGCAGGGTAGGAAGCCATATTACCTGTCTGACCACAGGTTCAGAGTCCTAGGTGAGACTCTAAATACTCTGGTTGTGTGCATGGATGCCCAAGATCCTAAGGATATGGAAGGCTGGGGAAAAAGGACTGGGACATGGCGAGACATTGCGATACTGCTTCTCTCTCTTTCTCTCTTCTGTGTGCTTACTTTCATAAAAAGAGCGGTAGTATGCTGAATTCTTACTCATTGCAGAAGTCTTTGTAAGTCACTTTCTGAACTAGAGGAAGTGATGAGTTGTCTTAAGAAAACTCTGGGAGAGGGAACCAGCAGTTAGTGTAATGGCTATGTCACTGGACTCCCATGTAGTCAACTGCGGTTCACGTCCCGGACCCGGTAGCTTACATTCACGCCGGGCGCGCGTGTGTGCGTGCCCAAGATCCCGAGAAGAGAATGGAGGAAAAGTGATTGACCATCCCCCTGGGGGGTGATTTCTCACTTTCTATCTCTCTGTCTCTCTCTGTCTGGTGAGCGCACGCGTCCTATAGCAAAAACCTCTCAAAAAAAAAAAAAAAAAAAAAAGAAAAAAAGAAAAAAAAAAGAAAACTCTTGGAGAGATCTCTAGCACTTGAGATCGAAAGAGGTATTGAAAGGCCTATATTCCAGTTTTAAAAGCACTCAAGAAAAAAAGGAAAATTTACATATCTGCCAACATAGGGAGTATAAAGCTAAAATATGGCCAGCTCAGTTAGGTAATAGGTCACAGAGGACTGGAGCTACAAGAAAGAAAAGCTAGTTATTCTTTCCTGGAAGTTTATTTTAAACCTGCCTGGGCTCTAGAAAGGGAGAGAATTATTGATGATTATATGAAATGTGACAGTCTAATTTCTAACCTTAGGATGGGTTGTATGATCTAAAATGATCCTAAGTTTTTTTATTCCTTCAAACTAACCAAAACATTCATGAAATGACTGAACATTCAACTAACTGGGTAGAGGAAACATTAGACTGTTTGAGCTGTTTAAAGAGAGAGTGAGGGCAGGCCCATAGTGCAGGGCTAAGTGCTGTGCATAGGGAGCTCAACTACATGGCTCACAAAAATTTTTTCCCTCTCTTTTTTTTTTTTTATTTTTTGATATAGGAAGCATGTGCTCACCAGAAAGACAGAGAGGGACAGAGAGACAGAAAGTGAGAAATCACCCCCCACACAGAGGGGAGATGGCCATACCACATTTCCTTCTCCTCCATTCTCCTCTCAGGATCTTGGGCATGTATGCACATGCTCCTGGTGTGAGGTTAAGCCCCCTGGGTCCAGGACTTGAACTGTGGTTGACTACATGGGAGTGCAGCAATGTAGCTGTTATACCATCTGCTGGTCCCGGCCCACCAAATTTCAAATCCTAGCCTGAGTGACTTGGGAAATATGTTGCATATGTCCACATATACCAAAAATCCTGATAGAATGGAGAAATGGAGAAAAAATATTTGTGGTATGACCACATTGCACTGAGTGGCATTTTCTCTCTTTTTCTGTTTGGCAAGTACACACGACCTCTGGAAATAAATATAAAGAAAAGAAGGAGTTAAAGAGGAAAGAGGGAAGGAAGGAAGGAAAGATGGAAAGAGAAAGAAAGTAGAAAAGAAAGAAATAAAAACAGAAGGAAGGAAGGAAGGAAGAGAAAAAGAAAGAAAGAAGGAAAGAAAGAAAGAAAGAAAGAAAAGAAAAGAAAGTTAAAAGGAAGAAAAGTGATTATCAAAAACTAATTGAATTTTTGCTTGCCTTTCTCTGTTCAAGCTTGTTTAATATACAGGCAACAGACAATTTTCGGAGAGCTCTATTTTCTAAATACTATCAAGGTGATTAAACAAGATATGTGTAAATATTGAATATGTTGAAAATAAGTCCATTTCACCCTTCTGAATACCACTCTCAAGTCCTTTCTTACCAGAAATAGCTTCCTACTTCCCCTACCAGATCTACAGGTTTCTTTCCTTTATTCATTTTTTTTTTCTTTTTCTAAATCAGTAAAAGAATTATTGTCACAGAAATTTTGCACTTTGGTTTGTAACAAGAAAACTTTTAGATTGACTTAAAAAAAATCTCTTTAAAAAGGTAGAAAGATTTTTTTTTCTGATATCTGCAGTGATTGCTCTTGCTTTCCAAGCTCCAGAATACCATCTGAGGATGAAGAAAGATGCAGGACAGTGAGTCAAGAAAGACAAAGACCCAGGGAACCAATCTGGTGCAAAGCAAAAAAGTGGTCCAAAGATGAACTTCGAGACAAGTTTTGATAACCTAGTTTTGTTGAACAAAGCTACACATACAAAACTGTAAGGAAGTTCACCAGCTACAAAGTTATAATCCTAACTGTGGTCTCTAAGAGGCTAAAGATTTCAGTTCCTTGGCCTGGGCAGAACTTCAGGAGCTCCTTAGTAAAGGACATTTTTGGACCAGCAGATGGTGTAATGACTACGTTGTTGGACTCCCATGTAGTTGACTGCAGTTTGAGTCCCAGATCAGGTGGCTTAAACTCACTCTGAGTGCATGTGTGCGCATGCCCAAGATCCTGAGAGGAGAATGTGGCCATCCCCTCTAGGGGGTGATTTCTTGCTTTTTATCTCTCTGTCTCTCTCTGTCTTTCTGGCAAATACTCGTGCCCTATAGTAAAAAACTCTCCAAAAAAAATTAAAAAATTAAAAAATAAATGGCCTTTTTTTCTTAAATATTTTTACATTCATAAATGAATGTAATGAATTTTTCCATGACGAATACACTGTATATTGGTTCAAAGATATTACCATACGTATTATCATCAACAAATAATTATCCTTTTTTGTGCCCTTTAAATGTTTTTGTTTTTTCCCTTGATTCCCTCCCTCTCACCCTTCCCCATTTCCCACCCTTCTCCCACATTGTCTCTAGTATCTAGGTTTAGACCAACAGGTGGTTTGGAGGTTGAGGCAGCTGGTTCCCACATGTCCAACCGTGTGGTTTGAGTTCAGAACCCAGCAGATTGAAATCATGCCAGGGGTATGTGCACATGCCCAAAATCCCAGAAGAAGAAAAGGGATTATGGTGTGACCACTTTCTTTTGGAGGGAATTTCTCTCTCTCTCTCTCTCTCTCTCTCTCTCTCTCTCTGCTTTGAAGAATTGATGCATCCTATAGCAGAAACTGTAAAGAAAGTTTTAAGGCACAGAGCTTAAATAATTTACACTGGAGGTGCCAACAGTGGAGATACCCCAGTTACTAGTCAAGATACATGAACGGGTACCAACTACACATTCGGAAAAGTAAAAGCATATTAAATCAAAATAAATAAATTTACAAATTATTTAAATAAAAATGCAGAAAGAAATAGCAGAGATGCACAAATAATTTATAGAAGATGAAAAAAATTTGGACAATAATCAAATTGGGAGTCTGTTCTAGAAGGATCAATCAGTTATTCATACCTAAATAGTTATAATGAAAGTTTCTAAGAAACACACTGAAAAAAAATCAACTCTGTTCATAAGATTACAATTAATAAAACAGTAGCCAAGGAAAGTAAAATAGCTTTTTAAAAAAGTATTACTTTAACAGTTATCAGATAGTTGTTAAATGTGTAACTCACTAAAATTTCAAGTCTATGCATGGAGGGCTGGATTCCAAGGGTGGTATACATATATATACATTTTGGGTCCAGCAGGTGGCATGGTGGGTTATGGTGTTGGACTCCCACATGGCTCACCACAGATCAAGTCCTAGATCTGTTGGCTGGCTTTCTTGCTTTGTCTCTCTTTCTGTCATGAGTGCATACACCCTATAGCAAATTAAAAATTAATAAAATAAATAATTTAAATAAATAACTCACTAAATCAGTGATAAGAGAATCACTTAAAAATAGTATTTTTAACTATTGACTATTTAAGTCAACAATGTGTCTGATAATGCAACAAAAGATATAGCTACTATTCTGATCATTATTTAGTATTGATAGAAAAATGATAGGCAATAAAATAAAACATGAAAAAAAGATAATATTTTTGATAATGTCTAAAGACAGCTGGCTCTGTGGCCTGGAGGTTAAGGCAGCTGGATTCCACACAGCGGACCATGCAGTTCAAGTCCCAAATCCTGTGGCTCGATAAGCACTCCTGGCACGTATGTGTGTGCCCAAAATCCAGAAAGGAGAGAAAGAAGGAGGAAGAGGGGTTGCGGCATGAGTTTTCCCCATTCCTCATGAGGATTGCTTTCTCCTTTTCCTTTCTGTGTATTCTCTGTCTCTCTTTGGCAAGTGCCTGTGCCCTCCAGAAAAAAAAAAAATTGAAAAAATTTTTAGAAGTAAACTTCCAAAATTGCCAACCTCACAGTGATAACAATGATTGTAGGGCCAGCCCTATAGCAGAGTAGGAAGCTGGATCTCACATGGCCAACCAGGGTTCAAGTTCTACACTCAGTGACTTGAAAAACTTGCCAGGTACATGTATAAGGGTCCAAGGTCCTGATGGGCTATGGAATCGAAGGAAAGAGGATTGCAGCATGCATCCTCTCTGTTGGAGACACCATCTATCTGCCTTTCTCTCACATGTGTCTATACCCTCTGGAATAACAGTAAAAAAGAATGATTATAATTAATAATTTATCTCAACAAAGTGAATTATTTAAAATAAATCCATGACAGTCAATATTATATCTGTATCTATCTATCTTTATCTATCTAAATATCTGTATAACTTGAAGATGCAATAACCAAATCCCCATATTATTTTTAAATTATAGTACCCTAATTTTAAATTATTTAGCAAGTTAATTGTGAAAGGTGGCATATAAATTATAGATATTTAATAAGAACCAAACAAGGAAACTTGAATAAATGAAGAATCTTAACATACATGTTTCTTGGGCAGAAGAATAATACTATTATTGTGACAAATTTCAGAAGGTCATTTATGTTTTTAAACTAATCTCAATCGAAACTTAACAAATAAAACCTTCATATTTATGGGGGATAGAGTGGTTTAAAAGTTTAAAATTATTGGATAAATTAATATTTGTAAAGCATGCTTGATATAATGAGGCTTGTGAACTCACTCAAAGCTGTGAATGATATTAAAACATTGTCCAAATCTGTGATCTTTTAAAGTATGGTAAATGATGAGATAGGAATAAAGAACAGGGCCAAGAATGAAAATAGATAGCTTAGGAGAAAAAAGATCAAGAACATGTCAAATGTAATGTAATATTATAAATGAACTACCATAATAAATTAAAGGTAAGGAGAAGATTTTTTTTAATCTGAATGCCTGTGCTATATAGCAGAAACTGAAAGTTTGGAAGGTATAGTAGTAGGGAGAGCAACTCTAGATATTAGAGGCAGTAAGCATAGGGGTAGTCTGGGGGTGGGTAATAGAGGGAGGGGAGGACATGAGACAAAAACACTACATTTAATTGACACATAAATGAAAAGTTATTTGCTGATGATAATGTATATGGTAATGTTTTGTCGTGACTGATATGAACCAGATTTATGCTGGAAAAAGCAATGTTGTACACTGTAAAGATACATAATGATTAAATGAAAAAGAAAAAGTCACTGTAACTAATAAGCTAAGTATTTTTTTAAATAAACTTATAGCTTCATATAATATTCTAAAAATCTAGAAGGATTATATTTTTAAAATAGAATAAGGCACCAGGGTGAAATCCCAACAGATTTGATTCAAAATATTTAATAAGTCTGTGCTTCAAATGTATTATAAACACACTTAAAAGATCATCAACAAACTGTAAAATTATATTTGCAAAAAAAAAAAAAAAGATCATACCAAACACAAGGTTAATAGCTATAGTCTCTGAAGAGCTTACAAAATTGAAGTTAAATAAAGGTCTTAATTTTCACTAGTCAGAAGATAATTCACAAAAGAGAACATACAAATAGGTAATAATCATATGAAAGTCTTTTACTTAAGTAATCAAAGAAATTCAAATTAAAACAATGGGGTATCATCTTCACCTTTAAAATTAGCAATTACATTTCCAAAAGACTGATGAAATATAAATCAGTACGTAATTACTGGTCTGTGGGAGTTTCACTCACTCATCATTTTATTTATCCATTAAGCAAATATTTGTTCAACACTTACTATGATTAAGGCCCAGAGCATTCAATTAATAATTGCATCATTCACCTCAGAATTCTTGTTTTCTATTGGCTCACAATAAGTCGGCTATATTATTTTCTATTAATTTCTCCATTCATTTTCAAGTGCATTCCCATACACATTTTGGTTTCCTATCAGACACAAAAGAAGGCTCTTGCTTCTCTGAAGAATAAAAAGAATGTATGAGTTTCCTATTGCTGCTATAACAAATTACCATCAATGTGTTAGGTTAAAACAACATATTGGGTTTTCAGAAAAGTCATGACATATTTTTTCTATGCAAAAATGTTATGACTTTTTTGACAACCAATACATTTTATATCTTACTGTTATGGAGGTCAGAGGTCTAAAGTGGATCTTCCTGAGCTAAAAGCACAGTATTGGA
>NW_006207133.1:601109-632679 GCF_000334495.1 Tupaia belangeri chinensis
AGGCCTTATGAGATTATTCATTTCCTAGCCTTTTGCATGTTCCAGAGGCTGCCTCCATTCCTTGACTCATGACTTTCTTTCACATTCAGTGATGATTATTGGGATATTTTTCATGGCACTATTCCTCTAGTTCTTATTCTTTGGCTTCACTCTTCTTCACTTAAGGACCCTTGTGATTACATTGAGAACATCCACATAATCCAAGATTATTTATTTAAAATTCAGATGATTAGCAATCTTCCATGTTCAACTTGAATTCTTTTGCCTTATAATATATTATTTCCAAAGATTAAACATTAATATCTTTTAGGACAGGTATTATTCAGTCGACACAGTGCTATACTGAAACATATAGGTTATTAGTCATACAGGTATGATTTTGGATTTTTACACTTATTATTTATGTTCTGTATTTAGGACATGATGCAAGATTTATAACTTCTCTTAGACTTTGAGACTTCATTTGTACAATTAGAAAAACACCAGACAAGCTATTATAAAGATTAAAGCTGTCTATAGCACAGAGTAGACATTTAATAAATTCAGCTATTTTTCATTACTCAAAAAAACTGTTAGCATTTTACCTTTAACACCAATAATATTTCCTTAGGATCCATTTTTATTCGTCCAGTGAAACAGGTATTTTCTCTGACATCCATCAAACCACATATCAAACAGTCAAATATTAATTTGTGCTAATGGTCACCCAAATTAACTCCACAAAGAAACAGAAACTACATATATTGTGAACTATAAAGAGCCAGTCAATGAGTTTTAAAAAAAGATGTATTATATTTCATTTTATGGTATCAGTAATTTAATTGTAAAAGAACCAAAAAGATTATTAAAGCAATCAATAGAGGTTGAGGAATTATTTAACAAAGTACCAGCAGATGGCATGATGGTTATGTCACTGGACTCCCACATAAATGACTACAGTTCAAGTCCTAGACCTGGCAGCTTAAACTCACGGCAGGTATGTATGTGTCTGTGTGTGTGTGTGTGTGTGTGTGTGTGTGTGTGTGCCCAAGATCCAGAGAAGACAATGGAGAAGGGATTGCAGCATGGCTATCCTCACTGGGGAGTGATTTCTCACTTTCTGTTTATTTGTCTCTCTTTCTCTTGGCATACGCTCTATAGCAAAAATCTCTCTTGGAAAAAAAAAATAGTTCACCCAGTATTAATTTTTTTTCTTATATTATAGTTTCATAGTCTTTGTTAAACCAAATTATTGCATAGTATTTAGACTCATCTTCAACCCTTATGAATGGAACCACGTCTTAATCACCTTGAATTACCCACCCTCACAATATGCTTTTTGTGAACCATCTCATTTGGCCACACAAATAGCTACTTAAGGAAAGCATTGTTAACTCCATATTATTATTAATATTAACTCCATTAATATTCATTTGAATTCATTCAATTATTATTCAGCATTTACTCACTCCCTGGTACTCTCTATGTGCTGAGATACTATAGTTAACAAACACACTTTTACACAGTAGGTTGCAACTGAATCAGAATAGATCACAAGATCATAAAAAGATCAAACACCTTCAATAATAGAGCCATGAGACAGGTAAATAAAAAAAAGGAGATTACTAAAAAGTCTTGACATTTCATTTTATTTGGTTTTAGAGCTTGGCTTTATAAAATGTGTTAACATTATAAATCCTTTAATCCTTGATCAGCCACCTACACTTCAGGTACTCATGAAGCGTATCAGAGAACCCTCCAGGTCCATCAGTATTACTTAGTAAGGTCTTTGGCCCCTGACCTCTTTATGACCTCCTATCTTAGAGAACTGAGTGGGAATATCCTTGGTCTTATCTGTGAGGATTGTGCAGGTTTCTTTCACTTCAACCTGGAGCAGATATACTCTGCAGCTTTCTCCATGCAAATGCTGAGCCTTTGTGATTCCTCCCTAGGGAAATTGTTTTCCCTCTGGACAGACAGAGGTTACACACTCAAAGTCCACTGGCATAATTTTGGCAAAGATGTGCTTTTCATAATCATCATTTTGAAAAAAAGAGAAATAAAAAAAGAACCAGAATGCATTTAGGAAAAAGATTCACTTTCAAATAGAGACCGGTATGATAATTTTCTGCTGCTACTATCCACACTCACAAAATCACTTGAGCCTCCAGATTCATGTAAGTTTCAATTTCTGGTCATTGGAACAAACTTACTGCAACCCACCTAACTCAGATGCTCCCTGATGGTGTACATGTTGTATTCTAACTTGATGGCCCTCTTCTGAGGCAATGTGCAGCAGTGGATATGTACACCTCTGACTGTCTCATCACTTTAGCTGTTCGAGAAAAAAAGAAAAAGTGGTCTCCAACCTGGGCGAACAAAAAAGAAAAAAAAGGAAGACACAGAGAGCATGAAAGAAAGGGAGGGATGGAGGGAGAAAGGAAGGACAGAAAGAAAACAGGAAAGGGGAAAAAATAATTCACATAAATGACAGCATTAGTCTTTGTTCATAACCTGGGAACTTTCCAGCACATAGTAGCAAACCAGGTCTGTCTTCTTGATCAATGTCATTTTCTCCTTGTCCTTTAGGAAGAGGGAGGAATTCTGCTAAATTCTAAAACTATCAATATTCAGTAGAATATTGATATTTCATCTTTTAAATCAAACAATAACTCTGCAAAGACTCAGTTCAAAAGTTTTTCTAAGTTCATCCCTGAGGTCTTTCTTAACCCATCTATTTGCACTCTCTTCTGACCATACATGGGAAGAAGTGAACCAATTTTCTCTGCAAAGAATTTAAGAAACAGTATTACACATTCTGAATTTTAAAATGCTTTTTTCCCCCAAATACAGGTTTGCATGACAGAATAATAATAAGAGGTATTTATTATATTATAGAGGATGCGTTATGTTAAATGCTTTTTGTGAACCATCTCATTTGGCCACACAAATAGCTACTTAAGGAAAGCGTTGTTAACTCCATATTATCATTAATATTAACTCCATTAATATTCATTTGAATTCATTCAATTATTATTCAGCATTTACTCACTCCCTGGTACTCTCTATGTGCTGAGATACTATAGTTAACAAGACTGACAAATATTCTTGGAGTTGGAACTTACATCTAATTGAATAAGATAAAGCATAAATGGATAGACTACATAGTTCACTCTTTCTAAACAATAAATCTAATGCATTAAAATCAAGTAGAAGAAAAAGATAGTTGATGTTAGGATCAAGGTGGAAGTTTGCAATCTTAAATGGGTTTATTTAAGATAGACTTTATTTAGAAAGCATATCTGAAGAGAAAACTAAATTTAAAAAATATGAGAATGAATACAATGATGAAAACCACTGCTAACCACTATAGATAAGAATAACAAAGAAAGATGTAAAATCATTAATATCGATGATGATTGAATGGATTTCTTATATCAAAAGAATCCAGATCTATGCCAATCTAGAGCTTATTCTTTGAACCACTCTTTTGCTAATAACAGTGCTCAAAATCAATAATTAACTGACATTTTATTGTCACATAGTTGACTGTAGTTCAAGATCCAGACCTGGTGGCTTGCTTTTTCACTTTTTCTTTCTCTTTCCCCCTCTCTCTGTGTCTCTTTCTGGTGAGTACACATGCCTTATAAAATTATAACAATAATAATAAAAAATAATAAACAATAATAATAAATACAGGAAAAAAATAATTTACTGACATTTAACAAACAACGTTTATTTAAAATTACTGAACTTAATTTGTTGTTAGCTGTTCTGACTACAATAATAATTGGTATTTAAAAATCTGATTTCTTAAAAACTTTTGACTCCAAGGGACCGGCAGATGGCATGGTGGTTAAGGGCACTGGACTCCCACATGGCCCAACCACAGTTTGAGTGGCTTGCCTTCCCACTTTCTCTCTCTCTCTCTCTATTCCCCCCCCAGTCAAATTAAAATAAATAAATATATACAACTTAATAAAATAATTCCTTAAAAAACAAAAAACTTTAGTCTCCAGTTTTCTTAAGGCCATAAAAACAACTCCCACTTTAATTTCTAACAAGACAAATATGTCTTAATATGACCATATAACACAGTTGGTGGAAGTTGGCATCTAAATGCTATAAGGAGAGTCAATCACACAGCAACTGTCCTCTTAATGCTTCAAATGCTCTCTCCACATAACCCTATCTGCATTTATCCATGCCCCCCAAAGTTCATTCAAATTATGTATGACTTTTGTAACAATAAAGTTATATCAGTTCTCTACTGATATAAAATGATCTACTGATTTAAAATGATCTTCAAGATATTTTCTTGTGGTGTTTAACAGTATTCTTTATTGAGTAAATAGACAATTAAAGGTTCCACGGGTCAGGTGCGGTGGTAATGGTGCTGGGTTCTTGTCCTGGAACCTCCTTGGCCAATGCCAGTCATATAGGTATATCTGTGATCTGAACCAGCTGAGGATGAACTGTGAAGTGAAGATTTTTGGTGAGGGAGTACCTTTCTCTCTCTTTTGTAAGGAAATAAATGAATAAACATATTGTTAAAGATCTCAAAAGTCTTAAAATCTGGGACCAACAGATGGCATACTAGTTAGATTGCCAAATTCCCACATGGTTGACCATAGTTCAAATCCTGGACCCAGTGGCTTGAAAATTGCATCAGACACATGGCTTGTGAGCCCAAGATCCCTGGAGGAGAATGGATTATGGGGGTGATTTCATATTTTCCCTCTCACTGTCTCTCTCAGTCTCTCTCTCTCTGCCTCTGTCTGTCTCTCTCGCTCAGGAAAGTGCACTAACCCTAAGGACAAAACCTCTTTAAAAAGTCTTAAAATCTTTTCTATAACTTGACTTCTTCAGGGGGGTAAAATTTCTAGTATCTCTTTTAAATTAATATAAATAACACATCATCAGTCAATAAGATTTTAGCAGGTAAGTGGAAAAATATTAAATAAATGTTAATTTAGCCCATATGTGTTAACAAGAACTTAGATACCTTGTTTTATTCTAACCTCTCAGAGAAAGTTGTAAAGACATGAGTTATATACTATCTTTTCCATTTTGAATCTAAGAAAAATGAGGCTCAAGAAATTCAATAGTTTTTCTAAGTTCAGAGGTAAAAATAGAGACATGAAACCAGCAGGTGGCATAGGGGCTAAATCACTGTACTCCCACTTGGCTGACCACAGTTAAAGTCCTAGACCTGAATGACTTGAAAATAACTCTGGGTTCATGTGTGTGTGTGCCTAAAATCCCAGAGGAGAGAACAGAGGAGAAGGGATTATGGCCTGGCCAACACCCCTGGAGATGATTTCTCACTTTCTTTCTCACTAACTCTTTGGCAAGCGAATGTACCTTATGGGAAAGAAAGAAAAGAAAAAGAAAAAGAGAAAGAAAAAAAGAGAAGTCAAGACAAAAACATATATAAGAGATCATCAGAAAAAGTGTATGGAAGTTGCATTCTATGTAATAACTATGCATAGATTTCAAAAGTTTTTTGCACCAAAATAAACTTGTATTTTAATTTAATTTTTGAATGAATGTTCTGAAGTCCCTGTATATTTGCACAATCTCCATTATGTAACTGAGAATGCTGTGGTTGAGATTTTAAGTAGTACCAGAGTTGTACAGCTAGGAAGTGAACAGCTACCTCGTGCTAAGCCTCTACATCACACCGTGCTCTCCCAGGACTTCAGGCTATCTCTACTATACCAGAAGGAACAGAAAACAGACCATTGCAATGGCAATTAAAGGAGCAAGGACTTGAGGCATGTATTGCCTTTAGACAGACTGATAGAGTCCACCATGAGGTGATATGAAGTGAATATGTGCACATGAGTAACACTATACATTGGGGAACTTGGATTACTAGCAGATGGAATATGCAGGCAGCACTTCTTGGTAGACGTGTAGTTTAATAGAGTCTGTAAGCACAAGGAGAAAAAAAAAAAAAGACAAAAAGACTGGGGAGCCAGAAAAAAAAAAAAAAAGGGAAAAGGGCTTTGACAAGGGGTCGTGATCTCCATTATGTAACTGAGAATGCTGTGGTTGAGATTTTAAGTAGTACCAGAGTTGTACAGCTAGGAAGTGAACAGCTACCTCGTGCTAAGCCTCTACATCACACCGTGCTCTCCCAGGACTTCAGGCTATCTCTACTATACCAGAAGGAACAGAAAACAGACCATTGCAATGGCAATTAAAGGAGCAAGGACTTGAGGCATGTATTGCCTTTAGACAGACTGATAGAGTCCACCATGAGGTGATATGAAGTGAATATGTGCACATGAGTAACACTATACATTGGGGAACTTGGATTACTAGCAGATGGAATATGCAGGCAGCACTTCTTGGTAGACGTGTAGTTTAATGGAGTCTGTAAGCACAAGGAGAAAAAAAAAAAAAAGACAAAAAGACTGGGGAGCCAGAAAAAAAAAAAATGAGGAAATGGCATTGAGACAAGGGCTGGTATTAAAAGGTCATCACACAGCAATGCAGGGCCCTGAAGGAAGAGTGCGTCTGTCTTGTACTTTTGCCCAGTGGCAGCCCTGTCTAACGTTGATGGCATAATTATTAGGGCCCAATTATACAATAAACTGCAGTGATTTATGATGCTTTACAACCAGTACTGAATCAACCTGTCTCAGTAGCTGTAAGTCTACATAAAGTTTTAATTACAGACATCGTAAGTTGGTCAGAACATATGGAGAAAAATGGATTATGAATTTATGATGCAGTGAATTTTCCTACCAAGTGGCTCTCTTGCTGATCAGGGGTTGGCAACAGCAGGACAAAGGCACAAAGGAGAAACTAGATTCCTGACAAAATACCCACTTCCTTTTAAAAGTACAAAGGCTCTGGAGCAGCAGGTGTGCACCCAAAGCGGGATCAAGGGATGTCAGCTGGATTTGACATTCTGGTCCTGGCCTCAGGAGAGATGCCATGACTGGGGTGGTGGCAGTGACATCTACCCCAGATTGGCATATGACAGGGAATGATTGAGTCTGGGAACAGCTCACTTAACAACTCTTTCAACACTGCTTATATAAGAGGATTTCCCAAATCGATGAACTATATTTTCTCTTTAGGATTTTATGGTTCAATAAGCACTTACTGAGAGCCTTTGATGCAGCAGACAACCAATGACTGGGTGGTTGTGATTTTTATTATCATTGTTCCTTTCTAATTTGTTCTTGAGGTCTTTCTCTTGAGAATGGCTGTAAGCTGAGCTACTTTCAAGGAGAGCACTAACTGGAGGGAAAGTTAGGTTCAAGCGTGTCGGTCAGCTGAGACACAATGAGGAGGTAAAACCAGAATGCATGTAATAGAAGAAATAGTCTCAGGAGACAATAAGTGTGCTGATAGTATGACAAGGGAGGTCTGCAGGTAACAGAGACCTCTACCAGCAGGTGGAAAGCTGGAGAGTAAAGACCCATGAGACCTTGCCTTTAGTAAGGACCCTAGACCTTAGCATTTAGGCTTCCCATGAGAGTGAGGATTGGCTGCTTTAAAGAAAGTATGGTTGGGGGGAGAACTTAGGTACATGACTGGTGCTGACTATGAAGTTTTATTGTTGTTACCAGCTGTAGGAGGTGCTGGATTTGAGGTCAGTAAGATGAGGTACAAGCAGGCTGTATTTCAAGCAACCACTTTAACTAGGCCAAAAGTGACTCACTTTTATGTCCAGTCCCAACTGCAGTAGCACAGTGGTAGCAAACTCTTTGTAATGCTAGAGGACATGTGAAAGATCGGGGTTTGGTTCCCAGGTTGAATTAAACATACCCGTTTCACGTGTACAGGTACTGATGATGTTGGCTTGCTGAAAAGGTATATGTGTGTGGGGTGAGGGGCGGTGGGCATGGGATCATGAGACTCTGTTAAGGGTGATTTCTCTCTTTCATAAAATTAGTACATAAACTTAAAAAAAAAAAAGCTTATGCCAGGCCTAGAAGTGAATGTCAAGACAATAGCTATATTAAACAAATTTATGAACTGGTGTGCATGTGTGTGTGTGTGTGTGTGTGTGTGTGAATGTGTGGTGAGGTTAGGATGCCCAGCCCAAGAGGGAAACAGCAGGGTATTACAGATGCAGAATTCTCTGGGGACATGGCCACATGTGACTGTGACTAATTTGATCTCTGCTCCTTGCTGTCCTTGAAAGAACTCCCCTATAAACTTCTCCCATGCTGTTCTTCAGCTCAAAGTCAGTTTTTTAGGAGTTTGACCTGGAAAATGCTGTGTATCATTTACAGAAACTTCAATTTCCTGGGTCGGTACCCAGAGCCTTGTGTAACATTAGGTAAAATGAAAAAGCATATCCATATGTTCTTGCATCGTTTGTCATGTATTCAACGTTAGTGCCCACTGTGGAGCAAGCACGGGGTGAGACATTAGGGATACCAACATAAAATCTGCAACAAAACAGTTCACAGCTAGTCAAGGAAACAGACAATAAATAACCAGTCGCTGTGTTAAACAGTATGGGATCATCTGAACAGGGACCTCTACTTCAGTACGAATATTGGGAGAGGGTCAAACAAGTGTCTGGAAATAGTAGCAGCCGAACCAAGTTGCAGTGCAGGCCATATGCTGCTTCTGGCCAGACACATGATTAGAGAGGTGATCAGCAAGGAAAGAGGACCAGCTCTGCCAGCTGCTCCTAAAACTGAGCAGACACTCACATAGGCACAGGAGAAAGAAGGCCCTACAATAACACTCCAGGAATATTCTGTTTGCTTCTTCAGGCTGTCCATTTGCGATTCATCTTGAGTCTCATTTCCTGATTTCTACTGGATTAAATGACAACAATCGCCATGTGTAATTGGTAACCCTCACCCTACCTGCAGGCTTTGCAGAGGGATTCTCCTGTCCATACCTAATAAGAAAGAAAGACAATCTCTGCAGCAAGGTCACTAAAAACATTTGAAAATGCAAGCCACTGACATTAAATCTCTGGCTATCAGGCTCACCTGGTGTGATTCTCATACCTTTTGTTGTTGCTCAAGTAAAAATTCTGAGGCAGCTATTTCTGTACATTCTAAATTTAAACTGCTGATGAATTAGTAAATGGGGCTTAGTTTGAAACTGTTGCACAGAGCTTCAGCACTCTCTCCCTCCTTTTAGCTCTAGCAGCTTGAAAGATACTCCTCTAATTAATTTATTTCTTAACTCTTCACAGTTCTCCCATAGTGAAATCTCTCTGTTCCTCTGTCTTCTCTAAATGCACAAATAGATGATAGATAAATAAATAGACAGATAGAGGTTCAGAATGATTAAAGCAATCATATCTCAGCTCAAATGTAGCTCATTTGAAGGAAAAGGAAAGAGCTAAATAGCAAAAGAGCCTAAATACTCTAATGAGCCACATAGCACTCTAAAATTATACTGGCCAAAAAATCTACAGACTAGCTTTTCTGGATTGATTTAAAACAAAGAAAGACATAAAAGAACCAACTAGAGGGACCAGCGGTTAGCGTAATGGCTATGTCGCTGGACTCCCACGTAGTCGACCGCAGTTCGAGTCCCGGACCTGGTGGCTTAAACTCATGCCGGGCGCATGTGCATGCGAGCCCAAGATCCCGAGAGGAGAATGGAGGAGAAGGGATTGCGGCATGGCCATCCCCCCTGGAGGGTGATTTCTCACTTTTTGTCTCTCTGTCTCTCTCTGTCTGTCTGGCGAGCGCACATGGCCTGTAGCAAAAAACTCTCCAAAACAAAACAAAGAACCAACTAGAGTTTACCCTGTCAGAGAACAAATAAAGTGGTTAAAGTTCACAGTATATTTATACAATCATATTTCAGAGGTGCAAATTGTGTCTCTAATATGTAGATAGATATGGCATTTGATGTGGGGATAGTTTATATAATGTATGAAGTAAGCACCAGACAGAATACCAGTAGTTAGTAAATCAAAGACAAATGTTAAACTCAGAAATACAAACCGGAACATGGAATCCCAATATTTTATGCAATCAAATTAGCAGATATTATGTTCAATCTCATTGACTATGACAGAACATGGGTCTTCTTATTTACTGTAAATATTTATGTAAACTGGTAATGCAATTCCAAGGATAATTTTACATATGGAAAAAGCCCCCCCCCCAAATTTATACACTTTTACAAACCAAACCAATTGTTTTTTTCTAATTTGATGTGTTCATCAGAGAGAGAGATAGAAAGAGAGAAGAGAGAGGGAGAAACCGTATGGGATGTGAACAGGACACAATCCTTTCCCTCTGTCTCTTCCTTGGTTTGGAATTTTGGGCACATATGCACATGAGCCTTTGTGTGTTTTTCAAGCTGCCAAGACTCAGGCTCATACTGTGTGTTTATCAATGTGGGAATCCAGCTCTCTTAACCATCATGCATTGGTCTGGCCTCAAGATATTTATATTTTAGCACATACCACCATCACCACAACCACCATTATGACCATCACTAGCAGCAAACCTAGGGCAAAGTTTTATGTTAGAAATTGTTCATTGTAAAACGTTTACATTGCCAAACTAGAATGATGGTAAATGTGCAATAATAATTGTCAAAAGATACATAATAAGCAATTCACTGAAGATCAAATAAAAATGGTCTGCTAACATATGAAATACTTAAAATTACTCATAGTTAGTAATATGAAAAATAAAATATATCGCATTTTGGAACCAGTAGTTAGCGTAATGGCTATGTCACTGAATTCGCATGTAGCTGACCGTGGTTTGAGTCCCGGACCCGGTGGCTTAAACTCATGCCGGGCGCGTGTGTGTGTGCGTGCCCAAGATCCCAGCAGAAGTATACTGTATATTAGTCCAGACAAAGATATTATAATCCCCATTATAATCAACAGATAGTTAAGAAATCTGGTGATGCTATTAATATTAAAATGCATATATCCTTTGACCAGATCTTCTGTTTTAAGAAATGTGTTCCCAGAATTAGCTGCTACAATATTTAAGATATTGAAGTTTATTGTAATGTACAGAGTAGACAAAAAAAGTAAAAATCCATCATAGGGAAATAGGTGGATGCATTACTGTATAGTTATATGGTAGGACATTTTGTACCTGCATAAAATAAATTAATGTGCAGTTAACTTTGAGATTTCAGTGACATATTATTGGGTAAAGAAAGAAAGACACAGAAAATGTACATCTGATCCCATTTTTGAGAAATCATAACCATGCTATATGCATATATATTCACATAGGATCCTAAAGCCAGTATTGTATGTCTGTGTCTATGAGGATGATGAAGAATATGAAATAATATATCTAAAGTAATTAATATAACTAACCAAATTAAGATTATATAGGGATGCAAGTACAGAAATAAATGCATATAAATATCTAAGATAGCGTATATGACATGATTTGGTTCATACATTGATATAATATACATAAACTAGATATTATAATGTTATGCATAATAATATTAATTAATGATGTTAGTTAATGTTACACATAAACTAGATATTACACAATAGTAATTAATTTTCACAAGACCTACTTGGAGAGCTTTAGTAAAAATTCATCCATGTCATTTTTGATAGGCCTTCACTCCAAGCCATTTGGAATGAGGGGCTAGGGAGCCAGAGGTTGACAAAGAACCTTCAGAAACTCCAGTGCAGCTCATCTGTACACAATACATAAGCAAGCAAAATGCATTGCTTAAAGAACAGAGAGGGAAGGAAAGGAGTCATAATTCTTTCTTCATGACTTCTGGCAGAATGCAGTATCTACCTCTTCTTCAAAGTCCAGCATCTCCATATGAGTGTCCCTGTAGTCTGGTTATCATGCCTGTCAGTGCTCCTGATTCTGTCCTGGCTTCAAAAGTTGGAATTAAGCATCTCAGCCTCATCAGTGAGGATGTTTCCTCTCTCCAGGTCCTCAGTATGATTCAGCTGCAGGGGACTGACTCCCACTTCCCCCATGTGGTGGATTTATCTAGTAAATATTACCTAGACAGGCAGTAGTCTGTCAAAGTGCTCTACATTTTTTAGAAAATGAGGGCTGCACTTGCAGACTACATAGTTCATAAACATCTGTAAAACTCAATTGCATCAAGCCACTTGCAGCATGTTCGTAAGACAACAGGAATTTATTAAACGTAAAATAAAGAAATATTTTGGCAAAGTAGAGAAAACATCAGCAGTCACCAATGCAGTAGCTGTTCACTATTCAGTCTGTATTTATAGCAAAACTAGCCTCACTGGCCCCAGTAGGGCATGGGAAATCTCTGTGCTGGGGAAATCAAAGCATTTTACTTTTACTTCTAGTGAGTCCAGAAGGATGAATGGGATTATTATCATGTTTAAGGAAATTAGACCTCTCTGCAATGAAAATTCATTTACTATGAAAATGATCATTCCCTCACAAAATTTAAGTTGGAAAACAATTGCCTTATAGCTAATCATGATGATCACTGGTATAAAAATGTGCTATTCACTTATTGAACTTAGATTCTGCCTTTAAGAAGCTTAAATTCTGGTTATGAGGCCAAATACATCTGAGTGAATCCTTATGGTGATGAATCACAAAGACAAATAAAAATAAACAATTAATCAAGCACAGACCCTTTCTTCTCCAAAGACAAGTTTTCAAAATACCATGAACAAAAGCAGCATTGTGGCAATATATAAACAGTCCCCCAAAGACCTTCCTTTACAAGAGCACCACCCACTCAAATAATTAGGTTCTATATTAATAACAGTTGCACGACTTCATAGTCATACCACACATTTGTGTGCATGTGTGCCCACATTTTTAAGAGTCATTTCCACTGCAAGAGATCAGCATTTGGCACCATTCTTCTCCCCATCTGTGTATGCCTCTATTATACCTATTTTAAATGTAAATTCCTTGGCGTAAGGAAAAACATGTTAAGTCCTTGCACACTGTAGTCTTCCATTGGTGATTATTATAGTTAGTAACAAAAATCACAACCCAACAAAAGGAACGTATCTATGTTTCTGTGCAGATCAACATGGAAGTTACTTTTATAATTTAATATGAAAGAGTAATTGTAAGACCATCAACAGCAAATAGGACTCATTTCTATACAATACAGGACCATTTTTATAACTGAAAACTGACTTGCTTAAAGGCATAATAACATAAATGGGAAAATGTTACAGTCAGCAGTTCTGAATAGTCTCTTCCCAATAAAGTGACAGTCTAGAGTGGTAGTAAGAGCAGAAGGAGACTCAAAAGCAGTAGCTTACCAAGTATATTTGATGCCTAAAAAGGATAAGTTTGTAACATTTCTCTCCTCCATATTACCAAAGAATGCTCAACATTAATAAAGGAAATAAATAACATCAGAAAAACTTTTATTGCATGTTGACAATTCATAGCCATGCCAATAAATAATTATAAAAAGCAATAGATAAATTATTTAAATTACATTTTTTAATAAAAGAGGGGAAAAAAGTGTGAAACATGTTTCCAAGGGTGAATTCCTTGGGGCTGGCAAGTGACGTAGCAGTTTAGGTGTTGAACTTTCATAGGGTGGACTGTAGTTTGATTTCCAGACCTGGTGGCTTGAAATTCATGCTGAGTGTGTGTATACGTGCAGGTCCAAAATCCTGAGAGGAGAACGGAGGAGAAGGGATTGCAGTGTGGCCATCCCTCCTAAGAGGTGATTTCTCACTTCCTGTCTCTCTGTCTTTCACTTTCTGTCTCTCTGTCTTTCTCTGTCTCTCCAGTAAGCACATACATCCTGTAGTAAGAATAAATAAATAAATAAATACCTCTCTCTCAAAAAAAATAAAAGTGAATTCCTCAAAATGCACAGATTAATTTGTGCCTAGACTGATAGAACTGAAGAAACTCAAGTTCTGTTTCTTTCTTTACAATTACTATACTGTTGTTGTTTGTTTCACATACTTCACATTTGCTCTCTAAATACAGAAATATTTTATATGATAGTGATGGAAGACAAGGACTTTGCAGGAGACAAGCCTAGTTTTCCTGTACTGTTTGTTTACTGACTCCTATGTTTTTATTTTTTGCTATAGTGTGTATGAGCTTACCTAACAGATACCTGGGGGGAATGGAAATTACTCTGCAAGGAGGACTGTCATGGCATAATCCCTTCTCCTCCAGTCTTTTCTAGGTATGTTGGTCATGCACATATATGCACCCAGCCTGATTTTCAAGCCTCTGGCTCAAGGACTCAAACCACTTAGTTGGTTATGTTTGATCCAGCACCTTAAACTCCATGCCACCTGCTGGCTCACTTTTTAAATTAACTTTGCTAGAGCATGCATGTTTTCATGGGTGAGGGTGGAGAGAGAAAGAACACATTCCCCCACGGAGGATGGTCACATGGCAATCCCTTTTCCATTTCTCCATCCTTTCAGAATGTTGGGGATGTATGCACAAGTGTCCAGCTTGACTTATATGCCTCCAAGTTCAGGACTCAAACAACATGGTTTGCCATTAGGGTTCAGCTACCTTAACCTCTCTACACCACAAGCTGGCCCAACTAAATATTTTTTAAAAGTAATAATAAATTGCAATTCTCCTGGAACAGAGAGAAGACCTCCAACAGGGTCTTCATGCTACGACTCATTCACGGTCTCAGCAGGCCCAGATCACAGGCATGTGTACATACTCATTGTGCTCAGAGACGTCCTGAGATACAAGTCCAGAACCTTTTCATGTGAGTTCGGATGTGTGACCACTGTGCTACCACCTGGCCCATATATACATACTCTCACTGTTCACTGTAAAAACATATGCTTATTGCTGACTCCATGAGCAGCACTATGCTCCAGCAACTTTTATATAACTTTTATTGTTATTTAATCATTATTTTATTATTAAGATTATTTTATTTTATTATTTTATAGGGAACACATGTTGTTATCTCCTGTCCCTGGGTGGATTGTTCCTTGTACCACACCTTCATACATCTGTCTATGGAGCTCCCACGAGAGGCTGAATTAGGTACCAGAGGGTAGAGAATGCAGTTTGATAGAAGATATACTTTAAGATCTTTTTCAGAATGCATAGTGTTAAGAAGTATTGTGTCTGAGCTCTGTCATATGTAAAGAGTCATGGGCAACTTCACAGATGGACAGCACTTAGCCCGCCCTTCCTCTTCTGTAACATAGACATCCTTATTCCACCACAGGACTTCCTCCTATTATATTTTAACATTAACTTATTTATTCCATGAGTGAGAAGGACAGAGAGAAGGAGAGACACAGAGATGCACCACCTCCAAACAGAGTCTTACCACACGCTGCCCCCAGTTTTAACTAGCCCAGATCATGGGCACACAGGTGGCTGGCTGACGTTTTCATCAAGGTTTCCACACGCAAGCTGCATAACTTCCAATATGTGTCTGCCTGGCAGAATGGTGTGCTTTACAATCATACCACTGTTTGCCCTTCTCTGTCCCCAGTAAGAATTCCTTTGCAACAACTGCAGCATGTCTTTGGAAGCCTTATAAAAATAAAAGATTCATTCAACTGTTACATGTTGTCCAAAAAGTCGAAAAGTTTTGTCCATCCCCGGACTAAATCTCTCACCTGGCACTCAAGGAAAGTAGATCATCAGAATCCATGAAGAGGGGCCTAGTGCCCTCTTGACCTTGGACTGCCATACTCAGAGAGGGGTTGTGCTGCCTGTGCCCTATGGGTGTAGAAGGTGAGTACAGAGAACATGATTAACCAATCTAGGCTTCACTCCTCCTAGAGCATCAAAGAATATTTATAAATGATGAGAATAAACATTTATTGAGTATTCATGATTCTGCAATTAAATAGTTTAATCAAGTTGCTGCTGTTGAGGCGGTCTTCATAAAATTGGTGAAAGGTGTATTATGAAAAAATTATGCATGAGTTTCAAACTTTGTGTACTTTAATTTCATGTTCCAAGAATTTGTTGAAATCCTCTCATAGACAGCAATATGCTAACTACTTTATAATGCATTAATTTAAATAAGCTTTGCAACATTACCGGACAGTAAAGATTACCTGTGTTTCAAAACAAGGAACGGAAGTAAGAGAGGTTAAGTGACTTGTCCAGTGAAACATGAAGTTGTCATTTGAACCTGTACCTGTTCAGTTTTAGAGCCCAGATTGCATCATTTGCAGGTGTTTCTCTTCAGAACCAGATTGTTAATTAAGACTCAACCTACCCCAGATGTCTGCTCTTCAAACAGCCTGTTACTCACATGAGAAGGTTTTTACTTGCTCAACGATGGAACTCTCCAACTCCAGGTCAATAGTTACTGTAGGCCAAACGTCAAGCTTCCATTTATTAAAAGGAAAAAGGTAGAGAAATGAAGGAAGAAAACCTAATTAAAGGCATTCTATGTGGCTACTGACAAAAAGTCAAGGGAGCAAATACTGGGCCAGTATGAATTTATTCAATAAAGTTTGTTAATTAACTACTGACTGCCAGATCTTGCGCTGGATGTTGGGACCCAAAACAGAGAGGACAGCATTATGCCTTTGTTCTTGGACTAGATTTCAAGGGTCTCACATGCAACTAATTCAGAAAATATTCTTTTTAAAGCATATTTCTTTACTAAGAGAAAAGAGAGAAGCACCTCAGAGTCCTCATGTCACAATCCACCCCTAGTCCCAGCCAGCCGTAGATTATGAGTCTACATGTATATACCCAGAGTGCACAGGGAGGGTTCAGGTCTCAAATATGGGTACTTCCCTGTGGGATCAGCATCTAGCATCTCAGAGCTAGATGTACTTTTTGATGTACCTCCATGAGGTCCCAGAAAATGGTCTTTTAAGGAATCACAGCATTTTGTTTAAAACATTGTCGTTGTTGCTAAAGACATCAATGCTATATATAAGATGCATTCATGCATTATGCATTCAGTAAAGGCATGTCAATTTTATCTCACGTTTGTGAGAAATGAAGTGCATCTTGATCCACTAGTAGTTTTGAGTCTCATAAAATCGAGTAGGTTGATATTCTAAGGGCTCTTTACCTACCCTCTGCCCTCCTTTCCTCCAGGGGGCATTTTCAACTAAGGTAGTCTGATATAATCCTTATAAGGTTAGGCAGGTGCTAAAAAAAGTTGTGAATGTGGTGAATATATTCTTGTTGCTCTCTCTCTTCCAGTCTGTACTCTTTCCTGCAGACACCTGTGATGCTAACGTACCCGAGACTCACCTAGTCTGACTTCAGTGAGGAATGAACAGTGAAACTCTGCACTGCCGCTGGAGATGAGGTTGGAAGTCAAATCTTGTGATTACTTCCTGTTCTGCCTTTCAGACCTGTGTGACATTTAGCAGTTTTAAAAACCTGAAAATAGAAGTCTTGATGGGTACATGTATATTTAATCCCCTCATTTTAATCACTCTTACCTTTAAACCACCAGTTTTCAAATGGATGTGATTTTTGTCCTCCAGAAGACATTTGACCTGGACTGAAGACATTATTTTGATATTACAGGTGGGAGAGAAGGGGTTGTGATACTATTAATAGCATCTGGTGGGGAGAAAACAGAGATGCTTTTAAATGTGTGTAGTGCATGGGACAGACCCACAAAATTATCTAGTTGAAAATGTCAGCAGTAGTGAGGTTGAAAAACGTTGCCCTAATCTCTTTCACTAATACTACTAGTCCCTGCCAACACCTGACCGTGGAAAAGGTGAGCATGACGTGGGGTGTGGAATACTCTCCAGCTTGGACATGGTAGAGTAAAATTCAGACAGAGAGAAAAGAGAGTGAAAGAAGGACCATCTCTTCTTCAGGCTGAGATTGATTATGAGGAAGAAAGGGAAAGAGAACATGGGAAAGTAGTAAGTCCAGCATTTGCCTGTCTCCCTCTCTGGATAGGTATCGGAAAAGTGGGAGATACATTTGAACAGTTACAGAGAACCTTAATGTCAGAGAATCTGCTACCACAACTGAGATTTTCTGCCGTACAGGCTAATATCTCTAATCTGAACATCTGAAACCTGAAATGCTCTAAAACTGAAGTCTTTTGAGTACTAACGTGACCACCAATTGTAAATTCTCTTCGCTTTCTAATGTTTCCATGTAGACAAGCTTTGATTCATGCAGAAAATTATTAAACGTATTGTGCAAAATTGCCTTCAGGCTATATGTATAAGGTATACATGAAACAATAAAGTTTATATCTAGACTTGAGTCTAAGAAGGTAATGGTCTTTTATGGTCCAAAGTTTTCAGGCAAAGAGAGTCTCGTGATCTTTGCACTCACTCCAAAATTAGGAAAAACTTGTTTAAAGGTTTTCTTTTAACATGTAAAGGTAATGAGAATTTTCTTTGTTACTCACAGAATTAGATAACCTCACGTATGTATCCTTCTCCTATTACTTCCTACGTATCTATCTCTGGACTCACCCAACATGTGACTCCCACCTCACACACACACACACACACAAATGCATGTACCAACTGAGAGTAAGCATGGACAAAGGCTCTCTGACCCAGATTTAAAAAAAAAAAAATAAATCCTGCCTCAGTTCCTCTTCAGCATTCGGGACCCACTCTCTGCTTGGGAACTCTATTCTTCCTTCCTTCTGTTAATAAACTCTGCTTGCTTACCTGTGTCTGTGTCTCGAATTCTTCATAATTCATGGACAAGAACTGCTGTCCCACTGTAGGTACTGGGCCTGAGTGCCCCTGCACACTGCATCCCCATGTCATTATCATGTTAAATAGCACACCATGATAGTAATCTCCTGAGAAAACACCAGAAAACTCTTTAAAAAGGAGAAAAGGAGGCAGATTTCAAATTTTCCACAAGCCCCTGCTTTCTTTTTTTCCAGGAAAACCTTTAAATACACCCGCCCTCTATTTTCCTATCCCTTCCTCCTCACTATTAATCCACTATATCTTAAACTTCCCGGCTCAAAATGAGCAGAAGTTGATTTGTGACCTTGTCTCCTGCTTCTCCATATAATAGAGCTTGTACTGTGACAGTTTGGTTTTTCTTTTTTTTTTTTTTTAAGATTCAATTACATTTAATTTGTGCGAGCAGGGATGTTGGACGGATGAAAATGTGGCTTACAAAAGGTTTTGTATATTGGCTCCGTGACACTGAAAGGAAAAAGGGGAGTAACAAATGGAACCAGCCAGTAGCATGGTGGTTGGGATGGCTGGATCCCACATAGACAACTGTGCAGTTCGAGTCCTGGATCCAGCAGCTTGAGAAAAACAATACGCGCATGTGTGTGTGCGTGTGTGTGTGTGCGTGTGTGTGTGTGCATGCACGCGCACACGTGCACACCAAAATCCTGAGAGGAGAATACAGGAAAAGGGATTATGGTGTATCCATTCCCCCTGGGAGGTGTTTGCTTACTTCCCTCCATCCCCACCCCCCACTCTCTCTGGCTCGGTAGCAAAAAAATTAAAACAGTAACAAATGGATTTTTTCCCCAGACCTCCAGATGAGAATACAGTTGGCCAAGTCATTAATTTTGGCCTTTTGATGCCCTATGCAAATAAATAAATAAATAAATAAAGCTGAACTCTGGCTGCCTATTGACCTACTAAATAAGGAAACAGTAAAAACGTGTTATATTTAGCTTTACATTTGTGGTAAATTGTTATGCAGCAACAGGACATGGATAAATATGAGAGGTTATCTAATTCTGTGGGATAATATTACAAAGAAGATTCCTGATTCCCTCTACATTTTAAAATAAAATCTTTAAACAAATTCAGCAGAGTTATATTTTTGAGTACAGAACAATTTTCGATGTTCTGGTGAAAATCAGAAGAGGCTCAGAGAGCTCCACCCCGCTGGTGAGAACGAAGGTTTTACAGGCCAAGCACAGAAGTAGGGAAACCATCTGATTTTCCCAGGTGGACATCTTCCTCACTTGGGCTGGTCTGATGAGGCATGTACCTTATTTAGGTGTGAACTGATCCCTGGCTGCCTATGGTTGCCTGAAACCTGACTGTTACAAAAACATGCTCAAGTTAGATCTTGGTTTCTTTTTTTTTTGAAGTTCAGTTGAGATTTGCTACATACAAATGCAAAGGATAATGGTTTCCTGTTTGTTTAACTAACATAATTCTCATTTTGTCTCCATACATTTTTTTAGTGCTTCAAAATCAAGTATTTAACATCTACAAGACAGTGACACTTTTTTTTATGAAACTAATGGAGATTCAATGATCTAATTTGTGTCAGCCTTGTCCAAGATTCTGCAAGGAACTCAGGCAACATATCATATGATTTTGGAAATACGGAAAAATAGGATATTTCACTTGCAACTTGTTAAAATATCTGGCTCTTTCTCCTCTTCTCCAGTCCCATCTGCAGATTGACACTGGTATGACAATGATGGGCCAATTTAACATCTGAACAAGATGACATGGATTTCAAGAAATAATTCTGTTTGCTTTCCATGAGCAATTTTGATGTGATTTATAGTTATTCCCACAGTGGTTAATTGCTAGCCACAATAGCACACGGTTATCTTTCAAGAGTATTCCAACTGGCCATTGTGTCATGACTTATTGGACTGGGATTTTAATGGGTATGGAATAAGTATGGGACAATAAAGTCAAAAATTTCCATTATTTCCAATAATGGAAATAGCCAGATACTTTTAGTCTTCATTTGTATTTTAAATTTCTGATATGAATCATATGTGTTCTTCAGAATTATTTTGTTGTTTCCCTTCTGTATACATGTATATTCGTGAGAGAGGGCTGAGAGCTAAAGGGCTCACAAAGTCAAGGAAAGGCCTAGTTTCCTTGGCTGCCTCTTCCTCTTCTAAAGCCAGTCCACACCAACTCATCCACACCCAAGAAGAGCTCAGTCACTTGGAATGACCCAAGCTCCATTACTTACTTATGAAACCCATGTAAAGAGCCAACAACTCATCCTCTCTGACCTTTTGTATCTTCATCTATTAAAAGGGGCTTGAACCATGTGGTCAGTCATATGAAATCTGGCTCCCTTATATAATTGTTCATTATTGTGAAACTTTATCTTACAGTACAAGGCACCAGAAATTTAGCAGAGGAATAGCAGAGGAAACAGAAGATTTGAAATGTACAGAACTAAAACTGTAAAAACTAATTCTAGTCATTAGATGTATAAACTTATTTACATGTGAGTGATCACTCATGTTTATAAAAAATAATTTTATCTAGAATTGCTTAATAGTACTATATAGATAATTATTCATGTACCTAATATTTCTCTTACCAAATAGGACTCACATAAAATAGAATCCAAGCGATTTTCAAAAGCTGGACAGAAAATGTTTATTATTTAAAAAACTATGCATAGATTTCAAACATTTTTTTCAAAGAAATAAACTTGTATTTTAGTTTCCTTTTTCAATGATAGTTTGGAAGCACTCTTGTGTATCATAATTTCTTAAATTGTTGAGCATAAACATGTGACAAGACTACAGACAATGAGCGTATCTAGCAAGAAAAATTTGTGTTTTGTGCATCACCTATACATGGTCACCTCCTGGCATCAGAGTATATTGTCTTGGTAAAATCTCAAGGTCTTCATCGGATGGCACACTAAACTGCCTTAGTAGTTTGAATAAATAAGTGTTCCAGTGACAAAACTTCTGCATGTACTTATCAAGACTGATATGTATTGGGTCATTGGGAAAATCATGACACATTTCTCATAGAAAAACATGGAAAGATATGTTATGATTTTCTTGACAACCTAATAGTATAGGAATAATTTTATTGTGTAAATATATAGCTTAATGTATTTACATATTTAAAGCTAATTTTACATATGTATCTATTTCACATATATACAGATGTGAAATTTTGCAAGCTTAAAACTAAAACTCATGTCATTGAAATTTAAATTAATATACTGTTTCTTTTAGAATGGTTGACTGTATTGAAATACAAATACAACAAGTAGGAATAGCTTAATGGAAGCCAGAAAAGTAAATTGAAATACAGAGAAATGAACAAAACTTCAAAATATTTAAACTCTTATAATAAATTCTAAGGAGAGTAATTATCAAAAACTAATGTTAAATTTGAAAGATATTAACAGTACTACTAATAAATTATAAACAATATGAGTTATAATAAAACGTTGCTTCATATTATTTTGAAAAACTAATTTTTTTTAAAAAATGACAACATTCTTGTATTTTTACAAGAAGTAAATAGGATTACTGGTCAATAAAAGCTGAAACTATGATAAGATAAATCACAAAGTTAATTTATAAAAATACATTATTACATTTCTAAATTTTAAAATTATGTTACATTGTCCATTTTTTACATTTATGATTTTTGTCTTGATTTTTGATTCATCTTAAATAAATATTAATTTTTGTATTTACTATCATTTGAAAGTCTCTTCTGATGCTCATATGTTGAAATTTAATTGCTGAGACAGTAGTAAAATATGATACTCTGCAGGGTCACGGGGAGGTCTCTGATTCTCATCTGACAACCTTTCTGAATATTCCTACCATGTACGTGCCCATGATCCAGGGCTGGCTAATGCTGAGGTAAATTATGGCATTACTGTGGATGCTGTATCTGTCTCTATGTTTCTCTCTCTTGCTCTCTCTTTCTCTTTTGTTCATGGAAGAAATAAAGAAACTTAAAAAAATTGAATTGCCACTTTTAACAGTATTAAGAGGTAAGGCTGTTAAGAGATGATTAGATTCTGAGGGCTCTGTGCTCATGAGCAGATTAAGGCTGTTGAGGAGTCAGTATTTCAGGGGTGAGTGCTTAATAAAAGAGTGAGTCTAATCTGATTTTCTCTGTCTCATGTGTTCACTTTTACCTTCCATCTTCCACCTTCTGCCATGCCTACTAGGCGCCAGCACCATGATCTTGAACTTCCCAGCCTCTAGAACTGTAGGCCAAATAAACTAGCTTTGTATAAACTATCCAGTCTGTGGTATTCTGTTATAGCAGTAGAAAACCATCTAAGAAAGTATTTGATTTTGTGTTTATATAATGTACTGTTTTTCTCAAAACTACTTTTCTTATTTTTCTTTAAGAAAAATAATATATTACACAAACACATTTATATAAAACTATAAATACTAAATCATATAAATACAAACTTTTGCAACTTTCTTAAAACTACAAAGATGTCATGTCCCACTTCTATTTGCCACTGCCCGGACTGTAGATTCAGTCCAGTCTAATTCTCTTAGTTAATTCTGGCCAGCACGGGTTGTACACCAGGGCTCAACTGCTCCTTCACATGATATTAAAATAAGGTCTTTCTTCATTCTTCTTTCTTCAGATCCGCTTTGAGGCTCAGTGGCAAAATTACTCCTCAGATGCCTGTGAATCCCTTGAATTAGAGGGCAAGCTGCCTCCGTCAGGCAAATTTTTAGGACTGGGTTAAGCTTCTAGTAGACCATGTTACACAATAGATTAAGCTGAGTCTTGACAATGAGATATTCTAAAATGCCTTTGGTTAAAAGTCCACTAAGTTATGGGACCAGCAGTTACCGTAATGGCTATGTCGCTGGACTCCCACGTAGTCAACTGTGGTTCGCGTCCTGGACCCGGTGCCTTAAAACTCATGCCGGGCGCGTGTGTGTGCGTGACCAAGAGCCCGAAAGGAGAATGGAGGAGAAGGGATTGCGGCATGGCCATCCCCCTGGGGGGTGATTTCTCACTTTCTGTCTCTCTGTCTCTCTCTGTCTGTCTAGCGAGTGCACGCACCCTATAGCACAAACCTCTCAAAAAAAAAAAAAAGTTAACTGAGTTTTGTGACTGAGACCTACTGACTACTTTTACATAAGAACCACGGTTGCTCCTGGAAACTTTCTCCCAGCTCTCACTGTGTTCCTTTTCTCCTGGCACCCTTACCCTCTCCTATTCTCTGCATTTTCACAGCATGCCCTGGACTCCACATACCACTGGAGTCTTTAGAAGGTAGTCATACACTTAGTTTAGTGAGTACATGAGGCTGTTTTCTCTTAACGTATTTGGAAACAGTGGTAAAGTGGAAACGTAATGCATGCCATTGAAGTCTAAAATAAAAATGTCAAAGTCCGTCCTCACTCTACAGTAGACTGACAGATTGGAGGACATAAAAGCACTGAAAATAGTTATGGTCACTAGAGACAATGTGGAAGGAGGGTAGGAGAGAGGAAGAGTGTAGGAAAGGAAATCAGAGAGAAAAAACAGAGGGAAGACATTCGTGAGACACAGAAATGGCTCATTACCTACTGATAATAATGTGTATAGTATTCTCAACTGGGTGGTCTGAGGTATATTTCATGCTCTGTAAATGCTCTCAACAAGCTAAATGATGTAAGTGATTGAAAGTATTAAAGTAATAATAATAATAATGTTTTAAAAAGTCAAAGTGCTAATTAGTTCCTTATATGTATAGCCAATCTATAATTATTTCTCCTCTGATTATTAAATAATTATTTATTGGATAACCAATATGAGTAAAAGACTGGCTGAGACATTATAATCCTCTATTTATTTATCAGCATTCGCTGCTCCACTCCATTAAGGCAGGGGCTTGTTCACATTGATTCTTCAATAGCTATCATAGTGCTTACATATAGTAGGCACTCAATAATATTGGTTGAATAAACGATCTAGTTCTATTTCTATTACATAGTAAATCCTTCACTTGTTAAGTAAAATATACTTTACTGATCACAAAAGCAGTAAAGGCTAAATAAGTTTATAAAGAAAAATATTCAATTTATAAGATTTGGATTTTTTAATAGTTTTCTCAATACCTACTAACCATTTATCTAGTGCAATTATATTAAAAATATAATATATACTACTATATATTTGTCTTGAATTTTGTCATCAAACATTGAGCAATATTTTGATTATTTTAGTGTTATTCAAAATATTATTTTTAGTGTTTTTGAATTCTTTTTCATGAGAAAGAGAGAGACAACACTCTCAATAGGTCTTAGCTCACAGTCATCACCAGCCTCCTCTGCCAGCCAGGGGCATGGGCGTATACACCCAGTGTGCACCAGTTGACCATGGAATTGAATCTGTGATCATTTTTTAAGAGGTTTTTGCTATAGGGCGTGTGTACTCGCCAGACTGACAGAGAGAGACAGAGAGACAGAAGCAAGAATTCATCTCTTGCTACGCCGCAATCTCTTTTCCTCCATTCTCCTCTCGGGATCTTGGGCACACATGCACACGCACCCGGCGTGAGTTTTTTCAAGCCACCAGGTCCGGGACACAAACCGCGGTCGACTACATGGGAGTCTAGTGACATAGCCGTTACGCTAACTGCTGGTCCCATTTTTGTTAAAGAATTATCTATTTAATTTATTATTATTATGTGCTATAGGGCATGCACACTCACCAGAGAGATAGAAAGTGAGGAAGCAAGCCACCAGTTCTGTGATTCTAACCAGAGTCAGTTATGTCCGAGTCCAGCACCTTAACCACCATACCACCTGCTAGCCCTGAATCTGTGATCTTCTATATGGATCCACTACTGCTCAATGAGGCACAACTCTGTAGTGTCACAGAGACAGCCCTGACTTTAAATTTTCACACTGAATTCCATCGTGTGGACATATTACAGTTTATGTATCTAGCACTGAAAGATATTTAAGTTAGTCCCAGATGTCATCTTTACTACTAATCCTGTAATAATTACCCTTGTTTCTATGTGTGTGTGTGTGTGTGTGTGTGTGTGTGTGTGTATACTAAGTCAATGGGTATGATGAGGTCAACATAAATCATTAACCAAATATTGGTATAAAAAGGTATAGTTGTAAGAAGGGATAAGGTGATCTGAGACATTAACATAATCCAAAGTTAGAATTTGGTTAGTTTGACATCAGAGCTGAATTTTCACAGTTCTGGTCAAATTTGAAAGCAGAGATCATATATTTTTTAAATGTTTATTAAGCACACCTTTTTCTTTCTCTGATGCTTTGTCATCTTGCAGCCGTAATGCCCTTCCCAAGGTTACCTAATTCCTAGAGACAGTGAATTTCTCACCTAGGAATGTGCCATCATAAGCAAATAAACCATCCAAAGCCCATACCCAACCACCTCCCAGTATGGCTCTCTTAGGACCACTGTTCCCTGCCCTAAGCATTCCAGAATCAGGTACCAGACAACTGGAAACAGCTCTGATGGCCCTGAGCACACAGAATTATTTAACCTAGTCAGTCCTAAACTTCCTTCCTTGCTCTCCTATTGCTTCCCATCAGAACCAAAGAAAGGCACTTGCCAATGTTTTCCCTCACCCCTTCTGCCCCTTGCCTGACCCTGGGGTGTCCTCATTTGGTCTTATATGTGACATGAGGTGTCTCCTGAGTTTAAGGATCTATAATTATAAAATAACTTCTTCCTTTATGCCACTTCTTTGTATGTGTGCCTTATCTTACCCAGTCAAAACAAGCTCAAGTGTCCTTAAAACAAGGGGTCCTGGAACCAGCAGATGACATGATGGTTACATTGCTGGACTTTCATATAGGCAACTGTGGTTTGAGTCGGTCCCAGTGACTTGAAACTCGTGCTGGGTGCATGTGTGTACATGCTCAAAATCCCAAGAAGAGAATGGAAGAGAAGGAATTGCAACATGGCCATACCCTTGTAAGGTGATTTCTCACTTTCTGTCTCTCTGTCTCCCTCTGTCTCTCCCATAAGCACACATACCCGATAGCAGAAATCTCTCTAAAAACAAAAACAAATATAAAAACAAAGGATACGACCAGTGTTCCTCTCTCCAGAAAATAGAAATAGAACAAAACAATGGTCAGATAACTAAGCCTGGTCACAGACACACATATCACATTGGAATGGAAGAAGTGCATGCCTGGAGCCTAAAAAAACCTCTATACCTTTTGCTACTCCACTTATAATTGTAAGCTACAAGGACCAGCAGTTAGCATAATGACTATGTCACTGAACTCCCATGTAGCCAACTGCTGTTCGATTCCCGGACCTGGTGGCTTCAACTCACACCGGGCACATATGCGTGCGTGCCCAAGATCCTGACAGGAGAAAAGAGGAGAAGGGATTGTAGCATGACCATCCCCCCAGGGGGTGATTTTTCACTTTCTATCTCTCTGTCTCTTTCTGCCGAGCTCAAGCACCCTATAGCAAAACCTCTCAAAAAAAAAAAAAAATTGTACACTACACATTGAACTAATGAAGTTTCTGTCTCTTTTAAAAGTAACCAAAAGATATCAAAATAAGACATGCTCAAATAAGAGGCAATCTCCATTATTCTCAGTATCTGCCAGTGCTTTGCACACAGGCAACACTCAATAAAAACATTTACAGAATCAATGGCAATGGAGTTCAGCAGACACCTACCTAGCAAACTGTAATTCCGTGTGGAAAGAGGCATGATTGAACTAGTACTAAGAGTGGTGGAATCACAGAGAGAGAGAGATTTAATTCATGTATGTGCTCCATCCCAAAGCTTCCCCTTTGCTGATCTGATGACTACTTCTCATCCATTCCACCCAGAATCCTGTTACTCACAGAGAGCCCAAGGAGGGGAGGACTAAAACTGGAAACCAGCCCCTCCTGCTGCCCACTGTGAGCCGCACCACAGACACTTTATTAAAGGAGTTGAAAGTAATCATTAAAAGGAGACTTAAAGATTACCCTTGGATTTCATTTATCACTGCTTGTTCCTTTCCCCATAGGCAAGAATAATGAGTTGCTTGCATTTTTATTCTCAGAAATTCAATGAGATTCTGAATGCAGAGAAAAGTATATTCCTTCAGAATTAGGAGAATATATCAGATAAACTGTCCAAAGAAGAAGCTGCCCAAATTTAAAATTTTGAGGCAAGTGTGATTTATCTTAATACAAGGGAATATTACAGTTACATAAAATATTCATATGATTGGGGAGAAAATTGTCTTGAATTTGGAGTAGCTTAGACTCTAAGAAAGTCTTGAGAAATTACATTATGAAAATGTTACTCTCTTAGGAATTTAACATACACAAAAATTTAAAAAGAAATGTACTTTTAAACTTTACAGAGGACATTTTCAATTACACTGACATTTTTTAAACCACAAAACAGGGTGATCAAAAAAGCTAGGAATAACTTTCTAAATGCTTGCATCTAATATTGTGTTTACTACAATTTTTTAATTAATTAATTTTTGTCTGTCTGTTTATTTTTGCTCAAGGACTTGTGCATTCACCAGAAACAGAAACAGAGAGAGAGAAAAGAGAAGGAACCCTCAGTGAGGGATAGTCATACTACAGTCCCTTGCCCTCTCTCTCTCTCTCTCTCTTTTCAGGGTTCTGGGTACACAGGCATAGCACCTGGCATGTTTCTTAAGCCCCTAGACCTGAGACTCAAACCTTATGGTTGGCCATGTGGGATCCAGCTGGCTTAAACACCAGGCTACCATAATGTTTTAATATAAAATTACTGAGAAAGTACAGGTTTCTTCTGCTACTTTGTATATGTGATCATATAACAATACTTCTTTGCAAAGTATTAAAATAGGGACTAGCAGGTGGCATCATTGTTGAGGCGCTGGATTCCCACATGCTGACTGCAATTTGAGCGCCAGACCTGGTGGCTCGAAAATCATGCCAGATGTATGGTGTGTGCCCAAAATCCCAGAAGAATGGATTGTGGTGTGGTCATTCCCACTGGGAGGTGATTTCTCACTTTCTCTCTCACTCTCTTTTTTTTTTCCTTCTGGCAAGCACATGTACCCTATGATAAAATCCTTTAAAAAATAGTATATAATTAAAGTACACTTAGGAATCACTTCTGAAATTCCAAAGTGAAGATTATGGAAAAAGCACTCTCTCATATCTATTTAATCCACACTATACTTCTATGAAGTCATCTTTCTTAGTTCCCGCAGGTAAGTAAGGACATACAATATTTCTCTTTCCATGCCTGGGTTATTTTACTTAAAACATAATTATCCAGGCTGGCCAGTGTTGCCTCAAATAACAAGATTTCCTTGTTTTTAAAGACTGAATAGTGTCCTATATACACATTCCAAATTTTCTTTATCCCCTCATTTATTGGTGAACACTTAGGCTGAGATTGTTTTCACATCTTGACTGTTTGGAAAGTGTTGCAAAATAAACATCAGCGTGCAGCTATCTCTGCTATACAATTATTTGTTTTCCTTTAGATATATCCCCAGTAGCATTAATGTTGGATCATATAAAAGTTCTATTTTCAGTATTTTTGGAGGGAGAGAGATAGAGAAGTTGATTAATGGATACTAAATTACAGTTAGATGAGAAAAAGAAGTCTAGTGTTATAAGGCACAGTAGGGTAAATAGAGTTGACAATTCACTAAATATTTTCAGTTTGCTAAAAAAAGATTTTGAATATTCTCAATAAACAATAAAGACAAATATTTGAGATAATGGATATGCTAATTACCCTGATTTGATCAATGCACATCATATTTATTTACTGAAAAATCATACTTGAACCTAAGTATATGTACAACTATTATGTGTTAACTAAAAACAATTTTGAAATATGCTTAAAAATCTATTTAACCCAGTGCACCAGACAAAAAGTAGGCAGTCAATATATACTTCTCAAATGAATAAATAAATAAATTCACTATGTTTATCCACAAGCCATCTGTTTAATACCCTAAAATTTTCTTAGGAAGATTTACAGTGTTTACAGGTTATAATGTTCACAGGTCTCTAGTTACTGAAAATTAGGTAACATTTATCATTCCCACCTTACATCATACATTTATCATGCACTAGAAATTCTTTTTTTTTTTTTTTTGGAGAAGTTTTTGCTATAGGGAGCATGCACTCACCAGACAGAGAGATACAGAGAGAGACAGAAAGCGAGAAATCATCCCCCAGGGGGGATGGCCATGCCGCAATCCCTTCTCCTCCATTCTCCTCTCCGGATCTTGGGCACGCATGCACACGCGCCCGGCGTGAGTTTAAGCCACTGGGTCCAGGACTCGAACCATGGTCGACTACGTGGGAGTCCAGCCACATAGCCATTACACTAACTGCTGGTCCCATGCACTAGAAATTCTTGATAACACTTCTTTAATCTTTTCTCAGAGATAAAGTTATCTTCTGGGGTGGGGGAGTTCACTGAGCATTCTATTAGTGAGATGAGTTTCAAAATTAGTCTCAGATGACAAATAATATTTAAGTGAAAGAGAGACATAATGATGAGGCTGACTGTATGATGTATAGCGTTAAGAGGAGGTAGAAAGGCAAAAATGAGTGGTATATTTTGAAAAAGTTCTGTATCTTATATAAAATAATTACTTTATCACTTTTCAGTAAATTAAAATATTGATCATCTATTTCTCAAATAATTAAAAAAGAATGCCTCCTTTAAGTGTTGCACTATTTCTAAGTATTAATTTTCTATGTATAAAAATTGATACTGTTCAGCAATCTTAACAGCAAAAGTAAATAAAGACAAAACAGCGAGATGGTTGTTCGGGTTGCTATGAGGCTATCATCAAGTGAGATACAATTTCTGTAATATATACCTGAGATACAAATGACAGGAGCAATTGATACTCCTCCTCTGTCAGGTTACATACCAGCAGTACCTTATTCCCTGGACTGGCTCAGACTCCTCCTCTGTAATGTGGATGAAAGGAGAGAGATGAAATAAACTGATGGTCCTGGGGATAATACTGCAAATATGCACTCTGTGAAGAAATTAAAAAATCAGTTGAAGAAAACAAGTGAAATGTACAAAAAAAGAAGTTTTGAAAGAAACAGACCACTAAAGAAGATAGTTTATTGTCTGTGGAAATAGTGACTACTAGTCATAAAGCACAGAGTCCAGTTTCCTGTTTCCATCTGTGAGCATCAACTGTGTGACTTGGACGTGTATCTCAAGATGTCTGTACACTAGTATCCAAACTACAGAAAGATTCAGACACACAACTGCATTACTAATTTCCTTATATTCTTTAACTGTTTTAATAAATGAATTGAGTAATAGGTACTCATAATTGCTAATTACTCTTCTGCACTTATCTGGTAATAAAAAATACATACATATGTTTATTTACATATTGATTTTAAATATATTATTTATTTATATATATTTTTATATACATAAAAGGAAATAATATATATTATATAAAATACATAACATATATCTTATATATATAATATATATTTTACAGGATATGCACTCCTGGAAAGAAAAAGAGAGAGGGAAAATTAGAAATTACCCCCTGGGGTGTGTGGCCACACTGCAATTCTTTCTCCTCCAGTCTCCTCTCAGGATTTTGGGCATACCCACACACACACCCAGTATGATTTTCAAGCTTTTGTGTCTGGAACTCAAACCACAGTTGGCCATATAGTAGTCTATTGCCACGCCACCTGCTGGTCCCTAAGTCTTCTTTTTCTATCACATTGATTAATCTAGTGTCTGGCATCAAGCAGTACTTTAGTACATAAATTTTTAAATATAACAATGTCTTACATTTGTAGAGCATTTTCAGAAGAACTGGTGCCAGAATTGAAGGAGATGAGCTATTTATAATTTCTCCCTCTCCAGGAGAGTGAACAAATCTCCTTCAAAATCATTTAAACCTAGATTGCCTTGTTTCCCCACAAATTTACTGTAATAAATGTGCATTCCTTTTCTCACCTTGCCCTCCCTTCCTTGCTCA
This sequence comes from Tupaia belangeri chinensis, assembly GCF_000334495.1. Taxonomy (NCBI): domain Eukaryota; kingdom Metazoa; phylum Chordata; class Mammalia; order Scandentia; family Tupaiidae; genus Tupaia; species Tupaia belangeri. The sequence continues at coordinate 632,658 of NW_006207133.1, forward strand.
GTTCTTTATTCCTTTGCCAGCA
>NW_006207133.1:632919-638876 GCF_000334495.1 Tupaia belangeri chinensis
TGCATATTCTAATGATGCTTTCACTTTGCTGCCTTTTCCTGTCATTGAAATACTCTTTGGAGACTTCCTTTGAACTTCCCCTTTTATTTTCTCCTTGACTTCCCCTACAATCAGATTCTCTACAGTTTTCTCCAGGGCCTCCTTATCATGGCTCTCCTGGAGAAGCTTCTATCTGGGGCCAGGGGGATTAATATCCCTTTCTTTCTGATCTTGTCTTCCTTATTTCCCTCTCCCCCTTCCCTCATGTGGTCTCTCTCACTTCCCTCTCACTAGCTTGTATGTGAGTCCTTTTGTACTAAAACAGTCTTGCCCATCTTTCTCAGCAGGAGCACGCTTCTCAACTCCTCTGCCCCTGTCGGTCTTCCTCTGTGTACTTTGTCCACCCCGGTTACTTTGTGCTGGTGTTCAACCATCTATTCCATCTACAGCCTAAAATTCTCCTTCCTTAACTTTTCTTTCCAAGTCTTCCTGCCTATGCCTTTCAAAGTTTCACTCTTCTCCTACAGCTCTGTACAGTGGGGCAGATGTGACCAGCTCAACTCTGTTTTCTCTCCTTTGATTCAAGGCAGTGCAACTGGCCCCATAGAGCTGCCTTTTTCCTGACTGACATGCTTGCATGCATTTTGCATAGATATGACCTTTCTCATTACAAACTGACACACTATTCCATTTCTACGGAAGGCCCAGCAATGTCTTGTTCTATACACCAGGAGCACATTTTTTGACAGTCTCTATATTCAGAACATTTCTAGAGCCCATCTATGATGGATTTTCAGTTCTTTCCTGTTAAAGCTATGTGGTTAATCACCACTAATTTAAAAAGTCACACTTGACAGCTGGTTAACTCTCCCATCTTCTAACCCGAACTTTTGGAGACTAGTAAACTCCTAAACATGTAGGTTGTTTTCATAAGAATTTATAAGAAGGAGATTGTTTGCTCCCTGGTGGAAATCCAGTTCTGGAAATGCATAGTAACTTTTGTCGTTTAAATGGGGGACAAAATTTTGAAACTTTCATTTAAATTTCTAAAGAAATGAGGTAGGGCCAGCCATGGGGTGCAGTGGTAGTACAGTGCTCTGTAATGCTGATGGCCAAATGAAAGACCTAGGTTTGAATCCCAGGTTCACTCGTGCACACCAAGTGTAAGTCCATGCCTCTGATTCTCTCTGACTGAGAGGCTGAGGGGTAGCAGGGAGGTCGCAATGTGAGACCCTGCTGAGCATGATTGTCTTTTTCTCTCTTTCTTATTTTCTGTCTCTCTCTCTCTCCCTCTCTCTCTCATTCATAAAAAAACTAAATAAGCTAAAAAAAAAAAAAAACTTGTTGCTATGAAATGAATGAGGAAGAATATGCATGGAATTAGAAGTGTTTCTCAAATCTTCCCCAAGTACACAGCCCAGCTTTGTGCATGGTCACTTTCTGCCTGATGACATTCATTAGTATTTTATGTTCCTGTTATTCTCTGTTCTACATAACAGGTAAAATATGACACAGGAATCAGCAGAGCATGATACAGGCTAAATTTGACCCATTATCTGTCTGGCTGTTTTTCTCCTTGCTCTTGATAGAGATTGATCATGCACACATGTGAGAGAAAGAGAGAGAAGCACTCTTCACAGAGTCTGTTCCTCTAGTCCTCCAGCACATCAGATCCTGGGCACCTGCATGCATGCTTGGCATATTTCAGGGTGACCAGGTGAGGGATTTGAGTTGTGGTTGATATGTAGAGTCTAGCTTCTCTTAAACAGTGTATTACAGCTATGTTATGGAGCCAGACTGACTCACCATCTGTTTTTGTGAATAAAGATTTATTGGAACAGAGTTACTCTTCATTGTTTACATATTGCCCATAACTGCTTTTGCATTACAAGAGCATATAGAAAGAGTTTGTCAACCCCTCATATCACACCAAGACTTATGTTGCTCTGTCTTCTTGCCTTGGTATTTTTTCACTTCTTGGGACCAGCAGATGGCGTAATGGGCTTTGGTTCGACTGCGGTTCAAGTCCTGGACCCAGTGGCTTAAACTCATGCCAGGTGCATGTGCGTGCGTGCCCAAGATCCTGAGAGGAGAATGGAGGAGAAGGGATTGCGGTGTGGCCATCCCTCCTTGGGGGATGATTTCTCACTTTCTGTCTCTCTCTGTCTTTCTGGCAAACACACGTGCCCTATAGCAAAAATCTCTCCCCACCAAAAAAAAATTTTTGCATTTCTCTTTCCAGTTCCCTTTCTACTTTTTTCCCCTGGCGAACCTCAACAATTCATATGCTTCACATCTTTTGACTCTTTATACCATTATAAATACTTGTCACTAAGAAGGTATTCTAGGGACCAGCAATTGGCATAATGGCTATATTGCTGGACTCAACCATGGTTCAAGTTTGAATCCAGTGGCTTAAACTCACCCTGGGCTCATGTGCATCCATGCCCAAGATCCTGAGAGGAGAATGGAGGAGAAGGGATTGTGGTGTGGCCATCCCCTCTGGGGGGTGACTTCTCACTTTCTGTCTCTTTGTCTCTCTCTGTCTTTCTGGCGAGCACATGCACCCTATAGCAAGAACCTCTCAAAAAAAAAATAAAAAGGATTCTAGAGAGGTCTTTAAAACATCTATGAAAAAAGCATTCCATGAGAAAACTGCATAGATTTCAAAATACTTATGCACCAAAATATCATTATACTTTAATTCTATTTTTCATGAACTTTTTGAAGTGCCTCCTCTACAACTTTGATATATTTTCTCGATAGTCGCCAAAATTGATCTAATTTCTCTGCGTATCTGAAGACTCATATTAACATCTTTACTATCTGAAATTTTAAAACAAAATTTCTGAACATTCATCATATTGGTTTAAGATTCAGTCAATGCTATCCTGACAGTTGGTTCCAAAATTTGTCAAGGTGACTCTCTTGCTCCACCAAAAGAAATTCCATAGTTTTAAATATATTTTCTGATTTTTTCCATTGTCTCTACTGAACCATTTTGTATTTTGTGTTTCTTCCTCTACCTTAATGTATAGATGGCTAGTCACACTTTTCTATTTTTCAGTCATCATTGCCACTGAGTTATGCCAGTAACAGGTATAACCAAATGGGTTTCTTTTTCATTTATTCCTTAAGTGAATAATAGCTGCAATCTACAACAACTATAAGAAGTAAAATGCCTCCATTTTACTAATACTTAAAAACCTAAGAGTAAAACCTAAAAGATAATTTAATCACCCAAGCCAAACCTTGAGTTTTTATTGTTTTGCTTATCTTCTTATAAATATCACTAAAATGTATTTCCTAGAAAAAGAAGAAGAGAGGAGGGAAGAAAATGTGCTGACTCTCTAGTGTGCAAAAGCACTTCTAGAAACTTGTATGAACATTACTGCATTTATTTCCTACCGATGTGTTACTTCTACTGTGGATTTCGGCAAGTAGGTAGCTTAGCTCAGTCTATGTACTAAGATCATATCGCACAGATTTGGTTACATGAAAGTTTGATTTCAAAACAAATAACTTCATTAAATTTTACTTAGTTCTAGTTCCCTATTTACATTTTCATGTCATAAATCTTTGTGGACCATATACTGGTTTCCAAAGCATACAAGTAGTATGCAAAGATCAAATCAGAGATAACATCATATTCATTGCTTTCAACAAAGAAAACCACATTTAATATGTGTGGATATGTGTGTGTATGTGTGTGTGTGTGTATATATATATATATATATATGTACATATATTAATATAAATATTTATATATGCATATATATACATACATTTATATATACATATATAAATATATATTTATATATACATATACATATATGTGTGTATATCTATATCTGTATATCTATATTTATATCTATATAAAATCTACTATACAGTCTCTATAGTCTCCCTATTTCCATGTCTTCAAATCATTACATTTCTCCTATAGAATGTAGACATTTGGTATACATTGAGCAGAGACATACAGTTTTTGTCTTGCATAGTCTCGTTTATTTCACTTAGCATTATATCTTCTGGATGACTACATTGTATTGAATGAGAGGATCTCATTGTTCTTTATAATATTGTTTTTTTATAGCTGAGTATATTCCATTGTGTATATGTGTCATATTTTTTAAACTTAGTCATAAGTTGTTGGACATTAGGTTGGTTACATGTTTAAGCAATTATGAATTGTGCTGCAATAAACCTGGAGATGCAAGTGTCTTTCTGGCCGAGTGATTTCTTGTCCTTTGAGTAAACACCCAGGAGTGGAATTATTGGGTCCAATTGCAGTTCTATTTGTAAACTTTTGAGGAAGCTTCATGTTGTTTTCCATAGTCACTGTACTAATTTATATTCTTGCCAATAGTGCAGGAGGATTATCTTTTTAAAAACATTTAAAAATATATTTTTATTTCAATTTCTTTTATACATTCACTCACACATGTCACTTAGCTTGCAAAGTGAATCTTCCAACAAGTATATATTTCTCACTAATCCAGTTGGGAACACCATACACATCATCCTCAATAGACAATAACCCATCTCTCTGTCCCACAAATGCCCCACCCTTACTTTTCTCTCCCCAATGTACTCTCTGAGTCTCTTCTCCTTCACCCCCTTTTCCCACACTGTATCTGGTATTTATAACCATTTTCTACATTTCTATACCCTCTAGTCATTCAGTTTCAGTCACAGAGTGCAGTCAGTATTTATTAAGTGGACACATAAAATGTCTCTCCTTCATAGCCTGACTTGCTTTACTCAACAGTAAATCTTCCATATTCATCCACTTTCTGTCAAAAGCCAGGGTCTTGTTTATTATGCTGAGTAATATTCCATAGAGTATATGTGGCACACTTTTTCAATCCTTTCTTCTGTTTGTGGGCATTTGAGTTGGTTCCATGTCTTAGCAATTGTGAATAATGCTGCAATAAACTTTGATGTGCAAGCATTTTTCCAAATAAGGATTTTTCTGTAATTTAGGTAGATAACAAGGAGTGGGATTACTGGATCATATGGTCATTCTACTTGTAGATCTTTGAGGAATCTCCGCATTGTTTGCCATTGCAGCTGGACTAATTTACATTCCCACAAGCAGTGTAGGAGAGTTCCTCTTTCACCACACACCCACCAGCACTTATCATTTTTTGTTTTATAATTTTACCATGATGAAATTAAACTTCATATCAATTTCAAGAAAAATACTCAAACATACACAAATACATGGAAACTAACTTACTCGTGAATGACTTCACAACTACTGAAGAAATTAAAAGATTCATGGAAGCCAGTGACTATGAGAACATGAGTTTCCATAATCTTTGGGATACTGCAAAAACATTCATAAGAGGGAAGTTCATAGCAATTAGTACTCATAAGAAAAAGATGGAAAGAAGACAAATGGACCACTTAATATCATGCATCAAAGAACTGGAAGAGCAAGAACAAAAATATCAAAAAAAAAAAAATCCAGGAGAAGATAAATAATAAAGATCCAAGCAGAGATAAATGAAATAGACGATAAATGAACTATACAGAAGAAAAATGAAAGTAACCGCTAGTTTTTTGAAAAGATAAACAAAATAGATACACCATTATCTAGATTAACTAAGGAGAAGAGATAAAGGAACCAGGTAAATCAAATTTGAAATGAAGCAGGCAGTATAACAACAGACATAATAGAAATATGAAACATCATTAGAGGATACTGTGAACAACTATACACTAACAAACAAGAAAATCTGGATGAAATGGACAAATTCCTGGACACATATTATCTACTGAGATTGAGTCAGGAGGATGTAGAAAGTCTGAATAGGACCATAACAATCCATGAGATTGAACCAGTAATAAGTAACCTCCCAACAAAGAAAATCCCTGGTCCTGATGGCTTCACCTCTGAATTCTATAAAACTTTTAAAGAAGAGTTAACCACCATTCTGAAAGTTATTTATTTTTCTCTTTTTTTTTTTTTT
>NW_006207133.1:652991-655499 GCF_000334495.1 Tupaia belangeri chinensis
TTCATAAAAAAACTAAAAAAGCTAAAAAAAAAAAAAAACTTGTTGCTATAAAATGAATGAGGAAGAATATGCATGGAATTAGAAGTGTTTCTCAAATCTTCCCCAAGTACACAGCCCAGCTTTGTGCATGGTCACTTTCTGCCTGATGACATTCATTAGTATTTTATGTTCCTGTTATTCTCTGTTCTACATAACAGGTAAAATATGACACAGGAATCAGCAGAGCATGATACAGGCTAAATTTGACCCATTATCTGTCTGGCTGTTTTTCTCCTTGCTCTTGATAGAGATTGATCATGCACACATGTGAGAGAAAGAGAGAGAAGCACTCTTCACAGAGTCTGTTCCTCTAGTCCTCCAGCACATCAGATCCTGGGCACCTGCATGCATGCTTGGCATATTTCAGGGTGACCAGGTGAGGGATTTGAGTTGTGGTTGATATGTAGAGTCTAGCTTCTCTTAAACAGTGTATTACAGCTATGTTATGGAGCCAGACTGACTCACCATCTGTTTTTGTGAATAAAGATTTATTGGAACAGAGTTACTCTTCATTGTTTACATATTGCCCATAACTGCTTTTGCATTACAAGAGCATATAGAAAGAGTTTGTCAACCCCTCATATCACACCAAGACTTATGTTGCTCTGTCTTCTTGCCTTGGTATTTTTTCACTTCTTGGGACCAGCAGATGGCGTAATGGGCTTTGGTTCGACTGCGGTTCAAGTCCTGGACCCAGTGGCTTAAACTCATGCCAGGTGCATGTGCGTGCGTGCCCAAGATCCTGAGAGGAGAATGGAGGAGAAGGGATTGCGGTGTGGCCATCCCTCCTTCGGGGATGATTTCTCACTTTCTGTCTCTCTCTGTCTTTCTGGCAAACACACGTGCCCTATAGCAAAAATCTCTCCCCACCAAAAAAAAATTTTTGCATTTCTCTTTCCAGTTCCCTTTCTACTTTTTTCCCCTGGCGAACCTCAACAATTCATATGCTTCACATCTTTTGACTCTTTATACCATTATAAATACTTGTCACTAAGAAGGTATTCTAGGGACCAGCAATTGGCATAATGGCTATATTGCTGGACTCAACCATGGTTCAAGTTTGAATCCAGTGGCTTAAACTCACCCTGGGCTCATGTGCATCCATGCCCAAGATCCTGAGAGGAGAATGGAGGAGAAGGGATTGTGGTGTGGCCATCCCCTCTGGGGGGTGACTTCTCACTTTCTGTCTCTTTGTCTCTCTCTGTCTTTCTGGCGAGCACATGCACCCTATAGCAAGAACCTCTCAAAAAAAAAATAAAAAGGATTCTAGAGAGGTCTTTAAAACATCTATGAAAAAAGCATTCCATGAGAAAACTGCATAGATTTCAAAATACTTATGCACCAAAATATCATTATACTTTAATTCTATTTTTCATGAACTTTTTGAAGTGCCTCCTCTACAACTTTGATATATTTTCTCGATAGTCGCCAAAATTGATCTAATTTCTCTGCGTATCTGAAGACTCATATTAACATCTTTACTATCTGAAATTTTAAAACAAAATTTCTGAACATTCATCATATTGGTTTAAGATTCAGTCAATGCTATCCTGACAGTTGGTTCCAAAATTTGTCAAGGTGACTCTCTTGCTCCACCAAAAGAAATTCCATAGTTTTAAATATATTTTCTGATTTTTTCCATTGTCTCTACTGAACCATTTTGTATTTTGTGTTTCTTCCTCTACCTTAATGTATAGATGGCTAGTCACACTTTTCTATTTTTCAGTCATCATTGCCACTGAGTTATGCCAGTAACAGGTATAACCAAATGGGTTTCTTTTTCATTTATTCCTTAAGTGAATAATAGCTGCAATCTACAACAACTATAAGAAGTAAAATGCCTCCATTTTACTAATACTTAAAAACCTAAGAGTAAAACCTAAAAGATAATTTAATCACCCAAGCCAAACCTTGAGTTTTTATTGTTTTGCTTATCTTCTTATAAATATCACTAAAATGTATTTCCTAGAAAAAGAAGAAGAGAGGAGGGAAGAAAATGTGCTGACTCTCTAGTGTGCAAAAGCACTTCTAGAAACTTGTATGAACATTACTGCATTTATTTCCTACCGATGTGTTACTTCTACTGTGGATTTCGGCAAGTAGGTAGCTTAGCTCAGTCTATGTACTAAGATCATATCGCACAGATTTGGTTACATGAAAGTTTGATTTCAAAACAAATAATTTCATTAAATTTTACTTAGTTCTAGTTCCCTATTTACATTTTCATGTCATAAATCTTTGTGGACCATATACTGGTTTCCAAAGCATACAAGTAGTATGCAAAGATCAAATCAGAGATAACATCATATTCATTGCTTTCAACAAAGAAAACCACATTTAATATGTGTGGATATGTGTGTGTATGTGTGTGTGTGTGTATATATATATATATATATATGTACATATATTAATATAAATATTTATATATGCATATATATACATACATTTATATATACATATATAAATATA
>NW_006207133.1:659518-693237 GCF_000334495.1 Tupaia belangeri chinensis
AAAAAAAAAATAAAAAGGATTCTAGAGAGGTCTTTAAAACATCTATGAAAAAAGCATTCCATGAGAAAACTGCATAGATTTCAAAATACTTATGCACCAAAATATCATTATACTTTAATTCTATTTTTCATGAACTTTTTGAAGTGCCTCCTCTACAACTTTGATATATTTTCTCGATAGTCGCCAAAATTGATCTAATTTCTCTGCGTATCTGAAGACTCATATTAACATCTTTACTATCTGAAATTTTAAAACAAAATTTCTGAACATTCATCATATTGGTTTAAGATTCAGTCAATGCTATCCTGACAGTTGGTTCCAAAATTTGTCAAGGTGACTCTCTTGCTCCACCAAAAGAAATTCCATAGTTTTAAATATATTTTCTGATTTTTTCCATTGTCTCTACTGAACCATTTTGTATTTTGTGTTTCTTCCTCTACCTTAATGTATAGATGGCTAGTCACACTTTTCTATTTTTCAGTCATCATTGCCACTGAGTTATGCCAGTAACAGGTATAACCAAATGGGTTTCTTTTTCATTTATTCCTTAAGTGAATAATAGCTGCAATCTACAACAACTATAAGAAGTAAAATGCCTCCATTTTACTAATACTTAAAAACCTAAGAGTAAAACCTAAAAGATAATTTAATCACCCAAGCCAAACCTTGAGTTTTTATTGTTTTGCTTATCTTCTTATAAATATCACTAAAATGTATTTCCTAGAAAAAGAAGAAGAGAGGAGGGAAGAAAATGTGCTGACTCTCTAGTGTGCAAAAGCACTTCTAGAAACTTGTATGAACATTACTGCATTTATTTCCTACCGATGTGTTACTTCTACTGTGGATTTCGGCAAGTAGGTAGCTTAGCTCAGTCTATGTACTAAGATCATATCGCACAGATTTGGTTACATGAAAGTTTGATTTCAAAACAAATAATTTCATTAAATTTTACTTAGTTCTAGTTCCCTATTTACATTTTCATGTCATAAATCTTTGTGGACCATATACTGGTTTCCAAAGCATACAAGTAGTATGCAAAGATCAAATCAGAGATAACATCATATTCATTGCTTTCAACAAAGAAAACCACATTTAATATGTGTGGATATGTGTGTGTATGTGTGTGTGTGTGTATATATATATATATATATATGTACATATATTAATATAAATATTTATATATGCATATATATACATACATTTATATATACATATATAAATATATATTTATATATACATATACATATATGTGTGTATATCTATATCTGTATATCTATATTTATATCTATATAAAATCTACTATACAGTCTCTATAGTCTCCCTATTTCCATGTCTTCAAATCATTACATTTCTCCTATAGAATGTAGACATTTGGTATACATTGAGCAGAGACATACAGTTTTTGTCTTGCATAGTCTCGTTTATTTCACTTAGCATTATATCTTCTGGATGACTACATTGTATTGAATGAGAGGATCTCATTGTTCTTTATAATATTGTTTTTTTATAGCTGAGTATATTCCATTGTGTATATGTGTCATATTTTTTAAACTTAGTCATAAGTTGTTGGACATTAGGTTGGTTACATGTTTAAGCAATTATGAATTGTGCTGCAATAAACCTGGAGATGCAAGTGTCTTTCTGGCCGAGTGATTTCTTGTCCTTTGAGTAAACACCCAGGAGTGGAATTATTGGGTCCAATTGCAGTTCTATTTGTAAACTTTTGAGGAAGCTTCATGTTGTTTTCCATAGTCACTGTACTAATTTATATTCTTGCCAATAGTGCAGGAGGATTATCTTTTTAAAAACATTTAAAAATATATTTTTATTTCAATTTCTTTTATACATTCACTCACACATGTCACTTAGCTTGCAAAGTGAATCTTCCAACAAGTATATATTTCTCACTAATCCAGTTGGGAACACCATACACATCATCCTCAATAGACAATAACCCATCTCTCTGTCCCACAAATGCCCCACCCTTACTTTTCTCTCCCCAATGTACTCTCTGAGTCTCTTCTCCTTCACCCCCTTTTCCCACACTGTATCTGGTATTTATAACCATTTTCTACATTTCTATACCCTCTAGTCATTCAGTTTCAGTCACAGAGTGCAGTCAGTATTTATTAAGTGGACACATAAAATGTCTCTCCTTCATAGCCGGACTTGCTTTACTCAACAGTAAATCTTCCATATTCATCCACTTTCTGTCAAAAGCCAGGGTCTTGTTTATTATGCTGAGTAATATTCCATAGAGTATATGTGGCACACTTTTTCAATCCTTTCTTCTGTTTGTGGGCATTTGAGTTGGTTCCATGTCTTAGCAATTGTGAATAATGCTGCAATAAACTTTGATGTGCAAGCATTTTTCCAAATAAGGATTTTTCTGTAATTTAGGTAGATAACAAGGAGTGGGATTACTGGATCATATGGTCATTCTACTTGTAGATCTTTGAGGAATCTCCGCATTGTTTGCCATTGCAGCTGGACTAATTTACATTCCCACAAGCAGTGTAGGAGAGTTCCTCTTTCACCACACACCCACCAGCACTTATCATTTTTTGTTTTATAATTTTACCATGATGAAATTAAACTTCATATCAATTTCAAGAAAAATACTCAAACATACACAAATACATGGAAACTAACTTACTCGTGAATGACTTCACAACTACTGAAGAAATTAAAAGATTCATGGAAGCCAGTGACTATGAGAACATGAGTTTCCATAATCTTTGGGATACTGCAAAAACATTCATAAGAGGGAAGTTCATAGCAATTAGTACTCATAAGAAAAAGATGGAAAGAAGACAAATGGACCACTTAATATCATGCATCAAAGAACTGGAAGAGCAAGAACAAAAATATCAAAAAAAAAAAAATCCAGGAGAAGATAAATAATAAAGATCCAAGCAGAGATAAATGAAATAGACGATAAATGAACTATACAGAAGAAAAATGAAAGTAACCGCTAGTTTTTTGAAAAGATAAACAAAATAGATACACCATTATCTAGATTAACTAAGGAGAAGAGATAAAGGAACCAGGTAAATCAAATTTGAAATGAAGCAGGCAGTATAACAACAGACATAATAGAAATATGAAACATCATTAGAGGATACTGTGAACAACTATACACTAACAAACAAGAAAATCTGGATGAAATGGACAAATTCCTGGACACATATTATCTACTGAGATTGAGTCAGGAGGATGTAGAAAGTCTGAATAGGACCATAACAATCCATGAGATTGAACCAGTAATAAGTAACCTCCCAACAAAGAAAATCCCTGGTCCTGATGGCTTCACCTCTGAATTCTATAAAACTTTTAAAGAAGAGTTAACCACCATTCTGAAAGTTATTTATTTTTCTCTTTTTTTTTTTTTTTGAGAGGTTTTTGCTCGCCAGAGAGACAGAGAAAGACAGAGAGATAGAAAGCGAGAAATCACCCCCCAGGGACAGACTCAAACCACGGTTGACTACATGAGAGTCCAGCAACATAGCCATTATGCTAACTGCTGGTCCCCAGCCAACTGATTTTTAACAGAATATTACCTTTTCATCACAATCTTGCCTGAACTTGTTCATTGCTTTGCTTCATTTTGTATTTGTTCATTTGTTTGTTCATTAGCCTTTTTCTATGATAAAAGATGAACATTTCTTTCTTCTGGTTTTTGATAATTTGTAAGTCTTCCTTTGAGAGATGCCTGTTCAGATCAATTGCCCATTTTTAAATTGGATTATTCGTTTTCATGCAGGTAAACTGCTTGTGTTCTCTATATTTTCTGGTTATTAATCAGTTATCTGAAGTATAGTTTTTAAATATTTCTGTTTTATTTTCAATTTTTTACTTCAGTTTTCCATGGTTTTCTTTGTAAAGGCCTTTTTACCTCTTTTGTTAGAATTATTCCTAAATTCTGTGTGTGTGTATGTGTGTGTCTTTTGTAAATGGGATTTCTTTCTTCAATTTTGTCTCAGTTAATTCATTGTTGGTGTACAAAAAAATATATAGATTTTTGTATGTTGACTTTTAATTCTGTGACTTTACTGAATTTCTTTTAGTTTCTAGAATTTCCTGTGGATTAATTTGGACTTTCTATGTATATAATCATGTTATCTATAAATAAGGATAATTTGATTTCTTCCTTTTCTATTTGAATACCACTTATTTCTGCTCTTTTGTCTGACTGTGTTGGATAGGAATTACAATTCTATAATGAGAAGTAGTAAAGAGGTAGACAATCTTGTCTTTTTAAAATTTTTAGTGGGAAAGGTTTCAGCTTTTCTCTATTTTATATAATGTTAGCTTATGGGTTTGTCATTGGTGGCTTTTATTAAGTTGAAACATGTAACTTCTAAACTATTTGGTTGAGAGTCTTAATCATGATGCATGTTGCATTTATCAAATGCTTTTTCTGTCTCTGTTGATCTGGTCATATGATTTTTAACTTTCCCTCTGTTAATGTGATGTGATACATTTCTTGTTTTTTGTGTGTTGAGCCATCCTTGCATCTCTGAGATAAAGCCTACTTGGTCATGGTGTATAATCTTTTTAAGTGCTGTTGGATTTATATGCTAATAACTTGTTGAAGATTTTTATCTATATTAATCATGAATTCTGATTTGTAGTTTTCTTTTTTGTCCTGCCCTTGTCTGGTTTTGGTACCAAATTGATAATGGTTTTATAAAAGGAATTTGGGAGGGTCCCTTCCATTTGGATCTTCAGAAGTAATTTGAGGAGAATAGGTGCTAATTATTTTTTAAATGCTTTGTAGAATTTTGAAGTGATGCCATCAAGATAAGATTTTCTTTATTGGAAAACTATTATTGAATCAATTTAATTATTTGTTATTTTCTATTTAGGCTTTCTATTTCTTCCTGGTTAAATCTAAATACATTGTATATGTCCAGAAATGTGTGCAGTTTTCTGTATTTTCCAATTTCTTGGTATATGTTGCTCATAATATTCCTTAATGATATTTTTTATCTCTGCAGTGTCTATTGTAACACCATATTTTCACTTCTGATTTTATTTATCTGGATCTTCCTCTATTTTCTCACAGTAGCTAATAGTTTGTGGATTTTGTTTATCCTCTCAAAAAGCCAACTTTTTGTTATATTTATTGTCGTATTGTTCTTCTATTCTCTATTTATTTTGTGCTTTAATTATTATTCTTTTCTTCTAGTGCTTTTAGACTTTTTTTTCTTACTTTTCTAGGTCCTCAAGATGCATTATTAAGTTATTTAATTGCCATCTTCCATTTTTTTTTTTTTTGTGAACAGTATTTGTTCTTCTACAACTGTTTTATTTCAAATAGCATAATTTCCTCTGGGTTCATCCATATTGTCATTGTTGGAAATTTATAGTCATTATGGAAAATATTATGAACTTTCTTTTTTTTGGGGGGAGAGGATTTTTGCTAGAGGGTACATGCACTCATCAGAAAGACAAAGAGAGATAAAGAGATAGAAAGGGAGAAATCACCCCTCAAGGGGGATGGCCATGCCACAATCCCTTCTCCTCCATTCTCCTCTTGGGATCTTGGACACGCACACACACGTGTCTGGTGTGAGTTTAAGCTACTGGGTCAGGGAATCAAACCATGGTCAACCACATGGGATTCCAGCGACATAGCCATTACGCTAACTACTGGTCCCTGTTACAGACATTTTTAAAAAATAAATAAAAATAGAGTTATTATATAATCCGGCAATCTCCCTTTGACATATAACCAAAAAAATTAAAATTATGATTGTGAAGAGATATCTGCACTTCCATGTTTATTGCAGCTTTATTCACAATAGCCAAGATACAGAAACAACTAAATGCTCCTCAATGGATGAATAGTGAAAGAAAATACTGTGTATATACAATGATATATTATTCAGCATTTAAAAGAAGAAAATCCTGCTAAAGATTTTTGCCTGGGGGCCAGCAAGTGGTGTGGTGGTTGGCGTGCTGGACTCCTACACGGCTGACTATGGTTCAATATCCAGACTTGGCAGCTTGCTTTCTCACTTTCTCTCTCCTCTCTCTCTCTCTCTCTCTCTCTCTCTCTGTGTGTGTGTGTGTGTGTGTGTGTGTGTGTGTGTCTGGTCAAATTAAAAAATAATATTAATAAATAAAATTAAATAAGAAATAATTCTTAAAAATAAATATTTTGGCCTGTTATTATCTTTTATGCTATAGAACATTGGTCTCTGTTGCTATTTATCTTTATTTTTTATTTTTATTCTTTTAGATTTTTGCCATTGGGCATGTGCACTCATCAGAGAGAGACTTAGAGAGGGAAAGTTAGACATGACTCCCTAGGGGGAGAGGCCATGCTGCAATCTCTTCTCCTCCATTCTCCTCTTGGGATTTTAGGCACACATGCACTCAAGCCCTGTGTAATTTCCAACCATTTTTAAGTCAGGTCTGGGACTCAAACTGCAGTTGATCATGTGAGAACCTAGGACCTTAACCACCACACCACCTTATGGCCCCATCTTTTTATGTGATTTGTCTAGTTTTTGAATAAGTATACATACTATCATTCATTTTATTAGCTAATACAGAATTTAGAAAAAAGTCCTATACATTGAATTGACACAGAAATTATTTGTTGTTTGGTAGTTATATAGCTGGAACAAGTTAGACACTTGCTTTCCTACATTTTCATTGCTTCATATAAAAAAAAATAAATAACCAAAACAACCAACAATAAATACAGTGCTAAAAAGCCATGATATCATTTCAGTTTGAGTACAAACCAGAGAACCTTCAAATTGGGTATTTGATGAGAGTTTAATTAAGAAAATTTTATTAGAATTTAGAAAAGCTAAGTTGACACAAAAGATAAAACAGTCAAATTAGACTCATGTTGATAGAGATCATATCCAAGGAAGTCATAAGGTACAGGGATAGTGTTGCAATTCAGGGTATCAATTCTGCTGTCTTAATATTGGGACTAGGTTGAAAGATTGTATTTTTAAGTAAAGCAGCTTCTCAAACAGCATGGAACAATTAAACACTTTCATTTTATCCCCAGATAATTACATAATTTACATGACTTTTCTAAGGACCTATGCTCCTAGGTAATGAACTTATACATTTTATTTTTATTTACCTTAAATAATCCTAAATCATCATGCTTAAAACATTCTTTATCTTTAGTCTGTTTACCAGGAGACTGATCATGTTTACTTGTTTATTAGACCAGGTTTTCTGCCTTTATTATTTTTCCAGGAACATCCCATCATTTAAAAGACAGAAAAGGATTAGAAGCCAACTGTCTATTTCCCTCCTTCCCCAAATCAGCAAGGGCTAACAACATTGAGAGGTCACTAAGTACCACTAAGGGAAAGAAAAATGGACAGGCATCTGAGAGGAACAGTAGGCTTCATGAGAAGAAGGCAGATAACCTGGCAGGAAGGAGTTGGGTGAATGGACAGACATCATTTCCTCCTATCCTCAAACTTCCAGCAGATGCCTCCCATTGGCTCAAACCAACCAAATGCTTACGGGCAAAGAAGCCCATTGGTAAAGACCATAAACCCTTAGGGCAAAAACTCTTAGGGCAGAGAGGCATAAAAACTGCATTTAGGGGCAAAACAGAAAATATATCAAGGCAGCTTATTCTGAGTGGGGCTAAAGTACCAAGAAGGTGGTCAACTATTACTGAACTCCACTGAACCACCAAAATCTACTGCAGGACTTTTTGTTGTTGTTCTCAAAGTATCCAAGAAAGATATACTTTGCATCTTCTACTAGGGGCATTTTACTACTTTTCATTGTATTCCAACACAGTAGATCTCTTTAATCCATTCTGCTGCTACTTTAGGTACTTTAGTTACTTATGAAATAGAATAGCTAGTCCCTTTCTTTTTTTTTTAATAATACAAAAGCATCATTAATACATAGCACCTTTCCTATTATCTATTGACAAAAAGAAGGTGCATAGTTTCATGACCAAGTCACATAGTAATGACGACAATGATACTAAATTTCATCACTTAAATTCAGTGCACAAGTATTTTAAAATAATGATTCCATACCCAAGTCATTTTAGGTAAAATGGGCTTACAAATGGGAGTTGAGAGCCATTCAAATTTTCAAAATTTTTAGATATCTTCAAATATCTTTGCTGGAAATGGTTCAAAGTTATTTTAGTTGATAAATTATGAATTCTGGTTTTTTTGCCTTTAAAAGGAAATTTATTACAAATAATTTACCTTTTTAAATTATTTTCATCAACAACTAGCAACAATGTTCACATTGTATGTGTCTTTATTAGAAATACAGAATAAAACTTTATCATTCTTTCTCAAACTTAGAAGCTACTTCTGCTACAAATGCTTTTTTCTGCTAATCTTGCTTTCTTTTGAAAATTTAATAGGAGCTATGACTCATGTAAGAAGTAATTAGAGGTGGCCATTCAGACAATTCATGTTTACTAAGAACCTATAAACAAAACCCTTTTCTAGATAGTATATGACAAAGTAAACTGATTTTGAGTCAGGTGATATGGGTTCCAATCTTAACTATTTTTCTTATTAATGCTAATATTTTTTGCTTCTTGAAGGAGAATTTTTGCTGTAGTGTGTGCCCTTCCCAGAGAGACAAAAAGTGATAAATCACTCCCCAGGTGGGGATGGCCATGCCACAATCCCTTCTCTTCCATTCTCCTCTTAGGATTTTGGGTGTGCACACACATGAACCCAGTGTGAGTTTCAAACTTGAAGGTTCAGGACTCAAACTGCAGTCAGTCATGTGGGAATCCAGTGATGTAACCATTATGTCATCTGTTGGTTACTGAGATTCTATTCTTGTTGCTCAACTTCTCAGCCTCGTGGTTTTTTTCACTGCTAAAGATAAGTAATTCTTATTTCTATCCTGTAATAATGGGAAAGTGTTTTGTAAGCTAACTATGGTGTTATACAAACTTAACTCTTGGCAAAAAAAAAAAAAAAGACACCGAAAAGTATTATTTTGGGACCAGGAGTTGGCGTAATGACTATGTTGCTGGACTTCCAGGTAGTCAACTACAATTTGAGTCCTGGACCTGGTGGCTTAAACTCACACCAGGCGCATGTGCATGTGTGCCCAAGATCCTGAAAGGAGAATGGAGGAGAAAGGATTGTGGTATAGCCACCTTCTCTGGGGGAGTGATTTCTTGATTTCTGTCTCTCTGTTTCTGGTGAGTACATGTGCCCTATAGAATAAACCTCTCCAAAAAAGAAAAAAGTATTATTTCTTCATCTCATGGAAATTCAAATCTGTATACCCACTCTGCTTGGAGCTAGTTTGCTTTCATTCTTACTTCAATGGCCCTGATAGAATGGATGAGTAAATTCATTGAGCTCCTGTGAACTCCTTTAAAACAGGCTCATGTGAAAAAATCAAAATATATATAGTCTGCAGCTAAAACAAAATCAAAAAAGAAAAATACAAAAACAAAAGCAAGTTCATATGAAAAGATCTCTAAATCAAAGGCCACTACCAAACCATCCCTGGACACCTGCTGAAATGATAATAAGGGAGCCTGGCAGCCCTCACAGTTAAATCAAAACTGCTGACACTTTCTCCTGAAAGATCAAGGTGTGAACGGATTGCCAGAACTAAACTTTCCTTTGGGATATGAGTCCTGCATAGATCAGTGGAAAAAAATAATCTAGAAAAAAAAACAATAAAGTAAAAGTTAAAAAGCCATTTTACCAGAAATAAATTATTTTTGAACTTTTCTGGTTGGATGGATTATCAGAATTGGTCACTTGCCTACAATTTTATCTCCCAGGCTTCCATTCTTTGATCCCCTCAAAGTCTGGATACTTGTTTTATGTTCAACTATCATTAACCCAACAAAGTCACAGCTGCTTCTCTGAGACCTCTGCTTAATGAGAAAATAAACTAAAGGCATTTGTGGAAAGTATTTTAAATGGAATCACATTAATTTGTTGTTTCAGAAAGCAGTCATCATTAGCAATCACTCCATTGCTTCAAACAGCAAAGAATTTTTATGCAATCCAATTTATTATGCCCTATCTCTAAGGGAAGAGACCTGAGCTAATGTCATTACTTGCCTTGCTATTTTCTATATGCTGCAAGATTTCCTGGGGAAAAAATAAAAGAATTTTTATCCTTTACTTTTTGCATCTACTTCAGAATGATTTCATGTTTTATTTACTCTGGAAAGTTGTCTATAACCTATACAAGAGGTTCCTCACTGTAACTCCCCCAGGGGTTTGATCCTTTCTCATGCCATTCATGTTATCTAAGACCCGTAAATAAGTTCAAATAGTAAGACCTAATCTTATTTTCCCGATTTTGACTCGCAGCTCCCAGGACCATTTAACTTAAAGATCCTGAATGTCATTTTAATTTCAATTCCCCTGAAACAAGTGTTTTTTCCTTCGGTATTTTATTAGGAAGATGATTTTTAGGAAGCAGAAATCAAAGGTTGGAGAGAAAAAACGAAAGGAGAGAAAAGTAACAAAAGCATTGGTTATTGAGTTAGCTTTCTCTGTGAGCTCAAGCACACAGGACTCAGAGGAGCTTACCACTGAGAGAAGGGAGATTTATGTCCTCTTACCACTGAGAGAAGGGAGGCTGATGTCCTTTTTCATAGAAAACATTGCTCATCATCCTAACCTTAAGCCTCCTGCCTCTGGGAGGGCACAGAAACAAGCACAATGAAGGGAACTGTCCATCCCAATTGTGCTGAAATAAGTTGCCTAGAGGAAGCACGGACCACTGCTATCACAGGTGGAGAAAGCATGGGAATCTTACGCGGTAGAACACTGAATTTAGTTCTGTTTCTGATTGCCTCCTTTCAGTCAGTAGAGTTGCATGTAATACATTTTAAAGTCATAGTTTTAACAGCAGTGTACTGTGATCTGGACAAAGCAATGCCAAATTTCAGTTCCAGTCTTGAGCCCACATGTGAGCTGTTAGTTGTGTAACATCATTCATGGGAAGGCCTTCAACATTTTCCAAAAAAATAACACTATGGAGATTATGGTTTTACAAGACCTAAGTGTGAAGCAGTATTAAAATTTTCTTGATGTTATTGTCACTCTGGTTCTCACTTTCTGTCTCTGTCTCTCTGTCTCTTTGGTGAGCCTACACATCCTATAGCAAAAAGCTCTCTCTTAAAAAAAGTAAAATAAAAATAAAATAAAGTTGGAATCCACATATTATAAAGCTCATTTTACTTTTCGGTCCTCATAATCTGGTCTGTGTTTTACATCTGCCTTTAGTATTTCTGGTAACTTTTCCCGTGTGTGTGTGTGTGTGTGTGTGTGTGTACATGTGTTCTTCCCAAGTTATTTTGATTTCCCTTTTTAATATTATAATTAGCATATAATATACATGCTGAAAACTTTATAGATCTTAAAAGTTATAAATAAATTATCATTTGATTAGTGTTGATAAATGCATACACTCATGACCTATCATCAAGATATAAAGTATTTCCATTTTCAGAAAGTTCTTACTTGTCCCTTCATAGTCAAGTGTCCAACTTCTCCCAGAGGCAAACACTTATTTGATTTAACTCATCATCGAATCATTTGGTCTATTCTTAAACCTCATAGAAATGAACTTATACAACACATGATCTTGTAAGTCTGATTTGTATCACTCAACATATGTGCATGCATGCCCAAGATCCCAAGAGAAAACTAAAAGAAAAGGGATTGTGGTGTGCCCATCCCTCCTGAGGGAGGGGGTGATTTCTCACTTTCCCTCTCACTGTCTCTGTCTCTCTCTGGTGAGCACACATGCCCTAAGGAAAATAACCTCTTTAAAAAAATTTTTTTTTAAAAGTGAAATCAGTTATAAGTACATCAAATAAGTAAACAGTAGAGCCAGCATGTAAAGTCCACACCCTTTTACTACAAAATAACTATATTTCCACTACATTTGTAATTTTTTCCCATAATAATAGATTTTCAGCTAATTCAGACACCTTGATTTTTAAACACTAGAGAAATTGTCTTTTCCTTCCTTTTTATTTTTTAGTGATTTATTTATTAAGTAACTAATAAATAATTACTTAATATTTTTTAAGAAAGATTTTTGCCATAGGGCATGTGCACTCATCGGAGAAACAGAAAACAAGAAATCACTTCCCCCCAGCCCCAGGAGAGATGGCCATACTACAGTCTCTTCTCCTCCATTCTCCTCTTGGGATTTTGGGTGTATACACACATGCGCCCAGCACTGAGTTTGAAGCTCTGGGTCCAGGACTCAAGCCGCGGTCTGCCATTTGGGAATCCAGCAATGTAGTCATCACATCATCTGCTGATCTTGCTTTTGCTTCTAAGAGCATTGTTGAACCTCATTTTTAGAGCCTTTTTGTTGAAATCTTCTTAGAGAAAACAAACCAAGCAAAACTTTATTGTTATTATTTAGCAGAAGAAAACAGAGCATAAAAATAATTCAACTAAGGTACAAGCCTTCTCTCCCATGCATTTATATAGTCCTTTTTATAGCTTAATTAATGACAATGGGATTCCTTTTTTTTTTTTTTTTTAGAAAGATTTTTGCCTAGGGCATGTGTGCTTGCTGGAGAGACAGAGAGAAACAGAGAGACAGAAAACAAGAAATCAGTACCCAGTTAGGGGTGGCCATGCCACAATCCTTTCTCCACTCTTCTCCCAGAATATTGTGCACATGCACCCAGCATGATTTTGAAGCCCCAGGACCGGGACTCAAACTATAGTCAACTACATTGGAGACCAGTGACATAACCATCACACCAACTGCTGGTCCTAGGATTCCTTTAAATAGCAAGCTTATATCCAATAAAGCCAAAAATATTTAATGTTTATCTGCATCACAATGAAAGAATTTTTCTTCTTATCTAAAGTACCTTGTGCTGATGCTAAAATACCTCTAACATAATAAATATAATTTTCTCAATATGAGGTTAGACTTTAATATATCTCTTAAAAAAACAAATCCTTGTGAGAGCAGCAGTTGGTGTAATGGCTATGTCACTGGACTCCCATATAGTTGACCGCGGTCGAGTTCTGGACCCAGCAGTTTAAACTCATGCCAGGTGCATGTGCGTGTGTGCCCAAGACCTGGAGAGGGGAATGGAGGAGAAGGGATTATGGCATGGCCATCCTCCCTGGGAGGTGATTTCTCACTTTTTGTCTCTCTGTCTTTCTGGCGAGCACAAGTGCCCTACAGCACTCACAGAAAAAAAAAAAAAAGAATGAGGAAGCAGTATCTGTATGTCAGAAATATATTTTCTCTTTTCCTCTGGGAAGATGTTCTTGGGAGTTCTTTGCCAGGAAGTTGGTCACTTCCTGGCAAATGATCAGTTTCCGCAAGGCATAAATATCTTCTCTACCTTATCAAATTGGCTGAAGATGCCCTCACATGCCAGAAGGCAGGCCTCCGGATGGGCTTTTCCAGTATCAGGAAAGGTGAGCATATCAGGGAGCTTGGAGACAGGAAGCAGCTGCCAGACAAGCAGTACCAGCTGGGCCTGGTGGAATGGAGGGCTGAGGGCAAAAGGACCTGGAAAAGTAGCAAGTATGTGGGAGAAACTGCCAGAAGAAATGTGCCAGGAGTGTGGTGAAGCACATGAGACAAAAGAGGGCCATAATGGTAAGAGTTAAAAGTGTGTTTGCAAAGATCTGCAGTTGCAACAAGAAAGACTGCTAGAAATGTTAGTAAACTGGTCAGTGAGTCACACAGGGTGAGCCACTTCCTGGAAGGGATTAGAAAGTGCAAGAAGGGAAGAAAATGACAACCAATAGTACCAAAAGCGATCAGATTTGCCTGGAATGAAGAATTCCCAAGTGTAGATTGATGTGACATTTGAATTTGTGTTGCACATATGCTGTTTTTGTGTAACTTACATGAGTACGAAATTCTATTGGTAATTTATCCATGGAAGTGATTATCAAACACATCTTTTTTGCTAAAGATATTGGTCTGCCCAGGCAAGAGGAACTTCTGCCATAGTTTTTTGTTTGTTTTTGTTCATTTTGGTTTTTTTTAACTAGTTTTATGTATTTTTTGCTTAATTTTATCATGAACCTAAAACTTTCCAAGAAAGAAAAATCAAATGAAAAACAAGAAGATGCCTCTTAAAAGAGATTTTATAAATACTAAATAAATGGAGAAGACAAGTCTCCCATGCAAAGAATTCCAAATACATTATGTAGATACTCCCCCATCAAGGAAAAGGAACATAAAGCCACTTTCCTTAGCTGTAGGCCACAAATGGTGATTTCTTTCCAAAGAGTACAGCATGGGGAGGAGAGGAGGAAGTCACTTTACAGTAGTGAAACCTGGCAAACACTACCTACGGTAGTGAAACCTGGCAAACACTACCTCAGTCAGGTGGTCAAGGTCAACATCAACAGTGTCGATAGTGTGTACCTTGATATCATGTGATGGAAATGGCGTCTTACCTCTGTGATCTTTCTCCTGAAAAACCCACAATTCCAGTCTAATTATGAGAAAAACATCAGAGAAATCCCATAGGAAGGGCTTTCTACAAAATACCTAAATGGTACTTCTCAAAACTGTCAAGATCATCAAAAACAAGGAAAGGCTGAGAAGTTATCACAGTCAAAAGGAGCCTTAGAAAACAACTGGGCCAGCCCATGTGTGGTGGTTGAGGTAGCTGGATCCTACATGGCCAAGTCCATGGTTCAAGTCCCAGAACTGGTAACCTGAGAAACATCCAAGCACATGTGTGTGCATGCCCAAAATCCGGACAGGAAGGAGAGATGGTAGAGAAGGGGTTGAGTGTGACCATATCCCATGTTGGGGGGCAGGGAGCTCTCTCCCTCCCTGTCTCTGGCAAATGCACATGCTCTCTGGTAAAACCATAGCAGATATCACTCTTAAATTTGGGAGAGGAGGAAGATCAAATAAACATGGAGTCCATAATAGTCCTTGGCTTTGGAGTCAGACTACTTTGGTTCAAATCCTATCTTTGCCCTTACTAGCTCTGTGACCGTGGGCAATTTATTCGGTGCCTGTCCATACTTTAACTTCCTCCTCTGTAAAATGAGAAGTATTAACAATGCCTACCTTGCAAGTTGCTTTGAGGATTAAACATGCCAGTGTATGTAAAGTGCCTGGAACAGCATGGCATGTGAGTATCCATGAACACTAGCTGTTATCATGATTGTTACGTAGTTCATGAGCTCTTGCTGGTGTTTTTCTCAATGCACTCTATATAAAAAGTGTTCTAAAGTGCTCTTTGCGGAAGAAGCGGACGCAGGTGGTGCGGTGCTTAGGCAGCGCACTCTGCTCCTGACTCACCGCTGTTCGCTGTCGCCAAGGAACAAGTAGGTCAGGAAGCTGCGGCGCAGCCATAGCTTTTAAAGATACTGGAAAAACACCAGTGGAGCCAGAGGTGGCCATTCACCGAATTAGAATTACTTTAACCAGCCTCAACGTAAAGTCCCTGGAGAAAGTGTGTGCTGACTTAATCAGAGGTGCAAAAGAAAAGAATCTCAAGGTGAAAGGACCAGTTCGGATGCCAAGACATTGAGAATCACTACAAGAAAAACACCTTGTGGTCAAGGTTCTAAGACTTGGGATCGTTTCCAGATGAGAATCCACAAGCGACTCATTGATTTGCACAGTCCTTCTGAGATTGTTAAACAGATTACTTCCATCAGTATCGAACCAGGAGTTGAGGTTGAAGTCACCATTGCAGATGCTTAAGTCAACTATTTTAATAAATTGATTATCATCTGTTTAAAAAAAAGTGTTCTAAAGTCAGATATGATTGAAAAATGCTGCAACAAACAGTGGCGGTGTTTTTTAAAAGGGTTTGTGCAAGGAAGGTCTGCCTCCAGTGTGTTACTTTCTCTGCAGATGTGCCCATTGAAGACACCCGGACGAAGCTGGCTGCTTCCTTCCTTTGTCCTCCTTCCCATTTGCCTGGCTGGAATTTTATGTATTTGGCACATTCTCACTTTTAACTTAGAGGAAGAAGGTGAAGGTACATATTCAGCTACACAAGGGGACTTCAGAAAGTTGATGGAAAATGGAATTAAAGAATGAGTTTATTTTGGTGCCTCAGAATTTGAAATCAGGCATGGGTTTTTCCATGAACTTTCTGAGCACCCTCCCCTCATATACTATTATTATAGCTCTCAATTCCATTTCAAATTCTTCTTGGAGGCAGAGAATAGATAAATAAATGCAGATATCTAATAGCTACAGCACCTAGCTCTACATTCAATTCTGTTTGAACTCCAGATACCATTTACATTTCTTTACAAAAGCCTACCTCATTTCCATGGTTAATTTTAATAGTCATTTTATTCCTTAACTTTTAGCATATCATAGTTATTGACTACACTTAGCTTTCAATTAGGCTAGAATAGCTTAGCCCATCTTCCCTCAGAAATTCGTGAGGAAATGTTTTCCGTTTTCAATTTGCTGTCCTTATTTTAATACTTGGTCTCATATTACAGATTGGACTTCTTAGAAATTTTCTTAATCATGATAAGGTACACACACCTTAGGCTGACTCTGTGGTGTCACACAAATATGCTCCTCAAGAGAAGCTGGATACCATATGGAAACTGAGGTTTGAATCCCCAGCCTCATCAGCCTGAAATCGTGCTGGGCGCACATGGGAATGCTCAAGCTCCAAGAAACTGGAGAACTGGAGGAAGGCGGTAGCAACATGGCCAGACCCTGTGGAGAGTGCCCCTCTCTCTCACATGCATGTGCTCATGCTCTATCATGAGTGAAGAGAAGAAAAGATACACCACAACACTGCCATCTTATCTATTTTTAAGTGTCAAGTTAAGTTCAGATTATATTTTTTATTGTTAATGCTTGTTTTATGGACTTGCCTAAATGTAACTGTGGACTATGTAAACACAGTTTCTGTATCTTTTTTTTTTTTTTAAGTCTTTAGATGCTTGGTACCACACCCAGTGGGAGGCTATGGAAAGATTTTCTTTGCTTCCTTTTTATAATGGTTGAGTTCTGTTCCACAGGAAAAGGTTTAGTTTTCTAAGAAAATTCTAATAATCTGGATAATGATTATTGCTGTCATAAACCTCCCTACACAGCTGACCATCGTCTCTGTTTCTCTGATACCTTATCTTTTGTACAAAAAGATAAACATCTCTTTGGCTCTCTCAGCCTGCTGGTTAGGAAAGAAGCAGTTCAGATATGTGCTGTTCCCATCTGGCTGTGAAAGAAGTCAAAGTGTCAGTGCCATGGAGAGGCCTAGGGCATGCTGGGAAGGGGAAGCTGTCCAGCCATGGCTGCTGGTGGCCTGCTCTCCTGGGCTCCTCCTGAAAGCTCTGCTTAGCTGAGTTAGACACTGTAACTCACACAGCTATGTCTGGGAAGCTGCTATGACTAGTCTAGTCAGGAAGGTAAGGTACACACAAATGAGAGTCTTCAAAAAGTTTGTGGCAAATGCATATTACAAAAACACTATACATGGATCTTGATTTTTTTTTGCATCAAAGTATGCTTATACTTTAATTCTACATTTTATAAACCTTTTGAAGTTCCTTGCATAAATATATACCTGACCTTTGGGCAACATAGGGTTGAACTGCACAGATCCACTTAAAAATTGAATTTTTTTTCAATAAATATGTTGGAAAATATAATACAGTACTGTAAATGTGTTTTTCTTACCATTTTCTTAGTAACTTCTTTTTGGCTTTATTATAAGAATATAGTGTATTATATGTGTGTGTGTGTGTGTGTGTGTGTGTATCTATATATAAAAAATAAGTGGTAATCATTTCTTTATCCATAAGGCTTCCAGTCAACAGTAGGCTATCAGGAATAGGAGAGTTTCAGAGAGTCAAAAGTTATACACAGAATTTTGACTGTATGGGGTATTGGTGCCCCGACATCTGAGTTGTTCAAGGTTCAACTACACTACAAAGCAGTTCAAGGCCATATTTAAGTAGTAAATGGACCATGCAGACAGTAAAAGAGAAATCCTGGGTTGGCAGAGAAATGAACTTATACAACACATGATCTTGTAAGTCTGATTTGTATCACTCAACATATGTGCATGCATGCCCAAGATCCCAAGAGAAAACTAAAAGAAAAGGGATTGTGGTGTGCCCATCCCTCCTGAGGGAGGGGGTGATTTCTCACTTTCCCTCTCACTGTCTCTGTCTCTCTCTGGTGAGCACACATGCCCTAAGGAAAATAACCTCTTTAAAAAAATTTTTTTTTAAAAGTGAAATCAGTTATAAGTACATCAAATAAGTAAACAGTAGAGCCAGCATGTAAAGTCCACACCCTTTTACTACAAAATAACTATATTTCCACTACATTTGTAATTTTTTCCCATAATAATAGATTTAAATCACTTCCCCCCAGCCCCAGGAGAGATGGCCATACTACAGTCTCTTCTCCTCCATTCTCCTCTTGGGATTTTGGGTGTATACACACATGCGCCCAGCACTGAGTTTGAAGCTCTGGGTCCAGGACTCAAGCCGCGGTCTGCCATTTGGGAATCCAGCAATGTAGTCATCACATCATCTGCTGATCTTGCTTTTGCTTCTAAGAGCATTGTTGAACCTCATTTTTAGAGCCTTTTTGTTGAAATCTTCTTAGAGAAAACAAACCAAGCAAAACTTTATTGTTATTATTTAGCAGAAGAAAACAGAGCATAAAAATAATTCAACTAAGGTACAAGCCTTCTCTCCCATGCATTTATATAGTCCTTTTTATAGCTTAATTAATGACAATGGGATTCCTTTTTTTTTTTTTTTTTTAGAAAGATTTTTGCCTAGGGCATGTGTGCTTGCTGGAGAGACAGAGAGAAACAGAGAGACAGAAAACAAGAAATCAGTACCCAGTTAGGGGTGGCCATGCCACAATCCTTTCTCCACTCTTCTCCCAGAATATTGAGCACATGCACCCAGCATGATTTTGAAGCCCCAGGACCGGGACTCAAACTATAGTCAACTACATTGGAGACCAGTGACATAACCATCACACCAACTGCTGGTCCTAGGATTCCTTTAAATAGCAAGCTTATATCCAATAAAGCCAAAAATATTTAATGTTTATCTGCATCACAATGAAAGAATTTTTCTTCTTATCTAAAGTACCTTGTGCTGATGCTAAAATACCTCTAACATAATAAATATAATTTTCTCAATATGAGGTTAGACTTTAATATATCTCTTAAAAAAACAAATCCTTGTGAGAGCAGCAGTTGGTGTAATGGCTATGTCACTGGACTCCCATATAGTTGACCGCGGTCGAGTTCTGGACCCAGCAGTTTAAACTCATGCCAGGTGCATGTGCGTGTGTGCCCAAGACCTGGAGAGGGGAATGGAGGAGAAGGGATTATGGCATGGCCATCCTCCCTGGGAGGTGATTTCTCACTTTTTGTCTCTCTGTCTTTCTGGCGAGCACAAGTGCCACAAGGGCCCTAAAGCACTCACAAAAAAAAAAAAAAAAAAAAAAAAGCTACTGATGTGGGAAACAGACTAAATTTTCTATTAGTACATATATGAGTTGGAGTTGTGTGGCCCAGATTCCTTCTGCTTTATGAATCCCTGACTCATCTATTATGGAAGTTTAAGTAACAGAGGGATGAGGACATCAAAAAATGTCAGGTGGGGGAACCAGCAGTTAGCATAATGGCTATGTCGCTGGACTCCCACGTAGTCAACCACGGTTCGCATCCCGGACCTGTTGGCTTAAAACTCACTCCGGGCGTGTGTGCGTGCGTGCCCAAGATCCCGAGAGGAGAATGGAGGAGAGGGGATTGCGGCGTGACCACCCTCTCTGGGGGGGATTTCTCGCTTTCTGTCTCTATGTCTCTCTCTGTCTGTCTGGCGAGCGCACGTGCCCTATAGAGAAAATCTCTCAAAAAAAAAAAATATCAGGTGGAAAACCAATCTCTCTCCAATTTTCCAAATGTAAGAAGGCACCAAGGGATGACATAAACTTCTGTTTGGAATATCTCAAAGAGGTAGGGGGGATCATTAAAGCCTGAGAAGTTTAGATAGGAGATTATGTGAAAGCAGGGGAGTCAGAGAAAGGAGATACATCTAGGCTATTACGTATTCTCTGTGCTGTGAACTCAAAGATAGAACCATGTCATGCCTAGGTCATACTACATAAATGGAAATTTTAGTAAATTTTACAATTGAAATAGCATATTTTAAGCACTTACTGAATGTTTTCAGTTTTTACAAAGACTTGCCAAAAAGATTCATAAAAAGAAATGCCAATCATTCCCAAACTAGAACAGAGCTATAACACTACTAAAAGCATTATATTATTTTTATCTTTTATTCAAACCTTGACCAAAATTATGGAGAATAATTCTCTTTTTAATAACTTTTTGTTTTCTATATGAAATACAACACAATGCTACAATTTTCAAAATTGAAGCTGCTCAAGAAATCTTTAACATTCAACTAAAAATGTCTTCTCTACCAAGATATATATCTGTAGATTCAAAAAGCCTACTCTATTGTTGGAAACAGCTATAGTCAGCTAAAGTGTTTTAAATCTATATACCATAGCTAGTTTATGAAAAGGAACAATTTTCAAAATTGTGGGATAGTGCAACTTATGCCATTTTCTTATGAATGGGATAGAGACATTTGTCAGAATATATTATTGGTAGAAATCCACTAACAATTCCAAGATCAATACAACGTTTATCGTTAAATCACATATAAATGGTGACTTGCCTCTAGATGGTTTACAATACTTATTGACCCTTTGCATTGGAGAAAGTCACTGTATCTTTCCTAAGTTTCAGTTGCAATTCCCAGAGAATCGAAATTTGTCTAACCCGTATTGGTCAGGGACATTTTCACAACCCAAATAAATAAATAAATAAATAAACCTACTCTACATATTACTATATTAATAGAAATATACTAAAGTTGGATATTCCTTATTTTCCAAACTATGTATGTATTACCCTTTACAAATTTCATAATATTTTATTCCACATCATTATTGGCATGGAATAATAGGCACAGACTGATTATTGACAATGGATCACACTTGCATGTTCAGAGCCCTGCACTTGCAAACTTCATGACTACACCCACACTGACATGCAGGTGTAGAGAACCAAGAGCTATTGAATACAAGATACAGTTGTTATGGTACACATGTCAATTAATTTATTTTGCTTAAAATATAAATATCTCCACCCATACAAAAAGTTAGACATCTAAAGTATGTTTTTGGATAAAAACGAAGCACATAACCTTTGTAATTAATACACAATAGTACAGTCAGTAAATTGAACTCTTTTTTTTGTTGCCATTATTTTCCTCAGACACAATCTCACTGTATCAAGACCTTCTGCCTCAGCCTCCAAAGTAACTGGAACTACGGATGTGCACCACCGTGCCTGATATTCAGGTTGGGCCAAGTATTGAACTTTAACATCCCATATGGCTTCAGCTTATGGAATACCAATATTTTATCTGTGTGTGCCATAAAGACTTGCCCAGAATGCTTCTTCTTAAACAGATTCTTCTGCTGTGTAAATAAGCAGCAAAGTACCTAGTGATGGGATTTTAGGATTTCCTCCTTTCAGATCCATTTAGTGGAATATTAGACCAGTGACAGTGAGGTGAGGTCATTATTTTAATGACTGTCGGCAATAGCAACAGATAGAAATGCTTACAGTTAAAAATTTTATGGAAATAATCTTGGCTCTCTGAAGGGTTAAAATTAAAAAGAAAAAAATTAAAATGATTACAAAAATAATAGGTAACACTTTTGTTAGTGAAAAGGAAACAAGTACTTTGTATACATTATCTCTTCTACTTGTGACCAAACCGCTATGAGGTTGATATTATTATTACTCCATTTACAAAGATATTTTTCTCAGTCTTAGAGTTTTGTTGATGTAAAACAATTAGTAAGCAACAGAGACAAGACTTGACTCTAATTCATCTGAATAATAGGTTCATGGTTTGAATATTATGTTATCTGTATTGTTTATACTCTGAAATAATGGCATCTCTAATCCCGAGGTAATCATAAACTGAAAGTGAAGGTAGATATTTTCTCTAAATTAAAGAAATAGGAGTGCATTTTCTATGTCTTTATTGCTTAAACTACTCAGGAGTCAAAGATGACTATATTAGAATAATAGTTTTAGGTACTACATTCCAGAGTTTGCCAAATGTGTGACCATCTTCATGAGAAATACTTTAATAAATAAAAACCTGATATTGGAATATTTGTGAATTGAGGCCAGAATTGTTGAGCATCAGAAGTATTCAGTAAGGTCCTGGAACATTGGAAAACCAGAAATGGATATATAGATTCTTACAGGAAATGAGAAGAAAGCAGAGGGTAGAAGACATGGACACCTGAAGCAATGGAAATCTATCTCCATGAATTCTGAGTGTTTGTTTAATGTTTCCTGGCATGTGCAGTTGGGTTGGGAATGGAAAGCTAAATGATGCAAATGACTTCAAGCATTTCTGTTTTTCAAAAATCATCAGTAAGTGAAGACAAATATGAGCTGATTGATAATCCATTAAGGCACACACATGTGATTACAAGGTTTGTGGGGGATTCAGTCTCCCATCATTCACTGTAATTGTCTGAGTGAGAATAAAAACTCATTCTTTTTCTTGTTGTTTTTGTTGTAAATTAATTTTCAGAGAGCATGAGCACTCTTTAGAGAGATATAGAGTGATGGGGTCTGGGGAAGGGGGAGGTAAAACCTCCATCCCAATTGGACCATGGTCATACCACAATTCCTGTTCCTCCATCTCTCCTCCTATCAGGACTTTGGGAATATATGCACATACACTCAGAAGATTTTTCAAACCACTGGGGCTTGGATTCAAGTCATAGTTGGCCGTGCAGAATCTAGCTTCCTCAACCACTAAGCCAAAGGGCTGGTCTGAAAATGCAGATTCTGCAGATCACAGATTTAGAATCTTCCTCCTACCTAACCTCCAAAAAATTCTTTATCAGTCTTTCATTATACCTTATCTGAAGTTTTTATTGGTTGATGTTGTTTAATTTTGTTTTTGTTTTTAGAGAGAGAGATTTTGCCTATATGACGTGGCCAGCATGAGTTTTAAGCCACCAGATCAGTGACTCGAACCATGGTCAACTACATGGAAGTTCAACAACCATTATGCCATCTGCTGGTTCCAACTTCAGATATTTGTTTTAATTAATCACATAGATTTGTTACGTAGAAATGTCATGTTTTTAAGCCAGCTATGGTGTCACAAAGGAAATGCAATGCTGCCTGATGCTGAGGTTACATGGGAAGGTCCTCAGTCTGATTCCTGAGGTCTTCCTGTTCATCCCAGTTGTGTGTATGAATCAATAAATAAACCTTTTTTTTTTGAGTGATTTTTGCTATAGGGCGCGTGCGCTCGCCAGACAGACAGAGACAGAGAGACAGAAAGCGAGAAATTACCCCCCCGGGGGGATGGCCATGCCGCAATCCCTTCTCCTCCATTCTCCTCTCGGGATCTTGGGCACGCACGCACACGCACCCGGCGTGAGTTTTAAGCCACCAGGTCTGGGACACAAACCGCAGTCAACTACATGGGAGTCCAGAGACACAGCCATTACACTAACTGCTGGTCCCAATAAATAAACTTAATATGGCTACAGTGTAGTGTAAGTACAGCTACATAGATGCTACATATGCACATATATGATGTCATTGAAATTGAATGATGCCTTTAATTTATCCAATTTTGTAACTATTTGTTCTATTAGATTTCAGAGTCATCTAGTCCAACATGACTGACTTCTGAGGGCAAAACATTTAAAAAATAAATAAATGTACTTACCACACCAAAACGTTGCTTAGACAAAATTTATGGTTTATTTCTCTGGAACATTCTTAGTTTTGCATTCATTTTGGCCTAAAAACAAATTCTTTTTGTGGGTCAGTAATAACAAAAAATAAAAATAAATAAAAAGTTGATTTTTAAAATTTAATCCTGAGATGAAGATATCAAGACAAAAACCTGTTTGCCTCCTGTTCATATCAAATATTCTGTTTATTTACTTGCCTTTTCATTGAGATAAGTAATAATTTGAAGTAAAACTAGTTAAATGACTATCTGAAAGAAGTCTGCTCATCATTGATAATCTTAACATATATTGCACTGAATTTCAAGGTAGCCTTGGAAGAACGGGTGTGTTTTTTCTATGTTTCCTGATTGTATAATGATGATAATAACATTAGTGTTATGGTAAATATGCTTTATTGAGTGTCTCCTATGGACTACTTCCTTAATACATATTACTTCTCATTTGAATTCAATATTTGTGAGTAGGGCCATTATCTTTATTTTAAATGGAGAAAGTGATGCAACCATTACAAGCTTCCCTAGCTAAGAAATGGCAGGGCAGTGCCAGGATTGAATCCCAAACAGGAGGAACTCCACCTTTACCTTTTTTGCACTATCTCATGCAGCATAGTACAGCTGTGAATTTCTAAAACTTAGGGTTTCACAGATCTTTTAAGCGAGAAGCATGATGCAACAGAATAGGAATAATAAATGCAGTAAATTTGTAAAAATAATACAATGTAATTTTATGGTATCATTCAAAAATGACTCTCTAGGATTATAACTACAATTTTTTTTTCATTTCCTGAGAAGTGTTGAGATAATTGTCTGCAGAAAAAGAATGGAATTGTCCATCTGTCTACTTAGCCAAATAGCAAATAGATTACTATTTCTTCGGTGTTATTAGTATTACCAGAATTTATTTTGTTTGTCACATATGCTCTCAGAATGTGATATCATTCAAGTGCAAAGTACAGGCAGACTGGCGTAGTTCATTCATTAATTTTCACAGCAGTTGGTTCTCTGCTGGCATTTAAAATTAACGTACGGAGATGTTCAAAAAATTTAGCTTCATTTCAAATCACATATAGCACTATGATTTTTTAGAAAGGCTGCAAACTGATTAAATTGTATTAGTGCAAGATAATCACCCAGCAAAAAGGAGAAATAGTAAAATATATCCCAGTTGATTTTAAAGCCCTTTCCTTTTAGTATTTCATTGTATTATGGTATCAAAAATGACACTCTCATTAATGCCATGAGAAACTAAAAAAATCAGAACAATGGTGATAAATAGATGGTGCCTTAGTTGGGATAATTCCTTGGATTGGTCCTACTAATAAAAACTATAAGTTACAACTATATTTATAAAGAAGTCTTGTAAAGTTTAAATAGTATATTGAGATCACTGTACTAAGAAAACTATGGAAGAGAAAGGGAGAGAATATTTTTGTCCCTTGACCAGATCTGAAGGACATACTGAGTGGCAGCAATGCTAAGAGAGTAACTTGTATAGAAAACACCCTAAGAGTTAACAGATCTATAGAGCAGCCTTCTTTTTTTCTTTTCTTTTACTTTTTTTTTTCTTTAGGTTCTTCTATTAATCAGAATTACTGAAAGTCCTTTGAACTTGTAGAATAAGTCACAATAAATAGATAGTTTACCTCTGGCCAATTTAAACTCATGGACAACACAGAACTTTAACAGAATAAGTGAAAACAAAAGAATCTTGAACTTCATGATTTTCCCAAAGATTACAATTTTTTTTTTTACAAATGTTATTTCACTGATACATTCTTTCTGAATGTATCATAGAACATTTTCTGTAGTTCTTATACTCAAGTGTTTATGGTTCGATGACATATTACAACTATATTTACAAAGATCCAGGAAAGTGAAGAGACATGATAATTGGCTAGATAATCCAAAGCCAAATTTCTGCTTAGAATAGAAAGTTTTCAAAGGGCTTCTAAATAAGTTAAGTAGATTTATTGTGCAAATCAGGGACAGAAGTCTAATTGCCTGTTTATTGGCTAAAATTGATTCTCATAAACCTCTACTCAAATCCCGGCATTAATTGCTAAGGCCTACTCACAGCAGAGAAACTGGAGACATGGAATGGAGAGAATATTGCATTCTGTGCCCAGGGGAGGAACCATCTGGAGCCACAGATGCCTGTGAGCCTGATGGAAGGATGATCTTGGTCCTCTTTTATCTATCCATGTTTGGTGATTCAGATTCTAGTGATTATTTTTTTTGGTAAGCTTGACTAGGTTTTGGTTTACAGTTGTTTTGTCAAACACTTGTCTAGCTGTTGCTGTGAAGGTATTTTTCAATGTAATTAAAATTAAATCAGTAGATCAAGTAAAGGGTGAGTTGAAAGAAAAGACCCCCCATTAAAGGTCCCCTCACCAAAGAAGGAATTCTGCTTTGAGACAGTCCTCGGACTTGAACTGAAACAGCTCTTTCTGGGATCGTTGCCTTTCCAGTCCACCTTGCAGATTGCAGACTTGCCAGGCCCACAATGATATTAGTCAGTTCATTAAAATACATCTATGCCTCTTTGAGCAGAAAGAGAAATAAAGAGATAGATGAGAATAGATGGGTAGTTTGTGTTTTCTACTAACTAGAAGCTTATGATGATAATGAAGGCTATTAATGCTTGCTTTTATTTGTTTACTTGTGTATGTGGAGCTAAGGGGGAAATAGTGAAGAGAAAAGAAAACCAACAAAACTATAGAAATTATAAAAATGACATCAATGTCCAATGATGACACAGTGGTAACACACCACCCAGCAGTGCCAGATCCACATGGAAGACTGTTGTTTAAATTCCCAGGTCAACTCATATGTGTTGTCTGGGCACATTTCACTGGCTGGCTGGGAAGGCTTTGGGCAGTGTGAGACATGATTGAGGGTGCCTATCTTTCTGTCTCTGTCTCTCACTCTCATAAAATAAATAAATACATAAACTTTAAAAGAGTAATAACAGTAATAATAGCAAGGACGTACCATAGGCCACCCTTTTAAAAACTGATGGCCAGGTCTCATCCCCAAACCATCAGTATGAATTTCTGCAGTGAGAGACTGAAAATGTACTACAATTTTTCAAACCTCTTTTATTAATTTCACACCATGCATCATCCACTCTTTAAGCTTATACCATGTTGAAAGGAACTTCTGCCCTGAATGTGGGCAGTGATTAATTTTTAATATATTAGCAATTCCACCAATTAGTGGGGAGTACCTGTCATCCTCTGCTCCTACACAGCTTCCTGCTAAGTTTTCTGTTAGAATAAGAGTCTTCTGCAGATGGTGTAATGGTTGCATCACTGGACTGCCACCTAATTGACCTCAGTTCAAGTTCCAGACCTGGCAGCCTAAAACACACGCTGGGCGTGTGTCCATGTATGCCCAAAAACCCAAGAGGAGAAGAGATTGCTGCTTGGCCATCCTCCTGGGGGGTAGGGGGGGGTGATTCCTCACTTTCTGTTTCTCTGTCTCTATCTCTCCAGCAAGTGCACACACTCTATAGCAAAAATCTTTAAAAAACAAACAAACAACCCCCCAAAAAAAACACAGGAAAAGAAAAAGAAAAAAATATGAGTCTTCTTCTGGAGGTATCAGATTTAGTAGTAAATCATGAGTTTTCTGACTCTCTGAAATGGCACCTATCAGAGTGTTTATAAGCCTACAAGCGTCAAAATGAAGCCCACCAAGGCAAGTGTGAGTGTATTAGCAGTGCTGACCAAGATCTGTGGCTCTCCCAGCTATGCATGCCTCCTATGGGCTCATTTTAAATGCGTTTCCACACCAGCAGCAGCAGCATACCCAGAATTAGTAAAGACAGACCATGCATTTCCACAAACTCCTGGGGACAACCTCTTAGGAAAACGGGAATCATATGGCTCTAGGGGAGTTAGATAGAATCTAGAAAGGCCAGGTTCTATTATGAACATCTAAGAAGGGGAGTATGATCACTAATCAAATAAGAATTATGTACAAACAAATTATTTAAGAACATTAAAATCATATTGACAGATAAAAGAATAACTCCTTCCCTTACTACATTATTTCTGTTTTGCCCTTTGTGTGAATTGATGCTTGAAATAAAAGAAATTCATATTTATATATGCCACAGACACCAATTAAAGTCACTGATTTTGAATGATGTTTCTCAATGTGGCCAAAACAGTATTTCATTCTTAAAAGTCATGATGTTATAATTTCCAAAAGAACAGTTTGACTAATTGAGTATCCATCTGCTCTATTTCAGGAAAAAAGTTTAATTGACCCAGGTATTCAGGAGCTCCAAATATAGGAAATATTATTTCCAAGAATGGGCCATCCCTGCAGGGCACTGGTTAAGGGAACTAGATCTCAGATGACCCACCACAGTACAAACCTTGACCTGGTGGCTTAAAAAGCATGCTAGGTAGACTTCTGTGGTGCTCCAAATCTGAACAGAATAGAAATGGAGGAGAAGAGATTGCAGTGTGATGATGCCCCATTAGAGAGTATTTTCTCCCTCTCCCTATCTCTCTCTGTCTCCCTCTCTCTCTGTCTCTTTCTCTGGTGAGTGCCCTTTCCCAATTAAAAAAATTATCTCTATGAAAAAATACATATAAATGACCAAAGGCTAACATCAATGCCATCCACAGGTAATGCCCAAACTGTATGACAGCATTGTGATCCTATGCAACTTACAAATGTATACATTTAAGTGTATGCATTTTCATAATATATAATTAAGCAGCATGTGTATTAGTAAATTCATTCTAATATTTAAAATTCTAATTAACTGGCATTCATTATTCTAATCAAACTTAAATGGAAAATGATTTCTCTATAATTACATTATTTGTCAACATCTAATATTGATGTAAGGTTGATACTAGCTCCAACGCAATGCAAATACCAAAGAGAAAAAAGGTCCTGCATATAGGGAATTTTGTAATCTAACTTGGGAATGTATAATAGATTAGAAATACAAGCTACAGATTGCAAAAGACAACATTAAAGGAAATTTGGAAACCTGCCTAAATATCAATGGTAATAGCAAGTAGCAAGTTTCTTAGTCATGATAAAGCAAAAAAGAGAATGATTACAGGAAGCATTTGTCAGCATCAAATTTACAAATTTAAAAATATATAGTAGAGAAGAAATAAATGTCAATGAGGTAAGAGAAACTGAGCTTCATTGATTAACTAACTAGGTAACCATGCATATTTATATTTCATATTAAGAAATAAGTAGGTTTTGAATAACAAGTCTTCAGTAATGGATATAACTTAAGTATAATGAAAGTATGTTGTAACTATTAAGAGATCTAGATTAGTTAAAATGTCCTATTTATGACATATGATTAACAACTTTCAAGGAGTCCTATCACCACAAAAAAAATATAACAACAAAAAACTGAGCATATTTTAATACTTTTCAAATAAACTGAATCCTTAAGGTCATTACCTTAAACATCAGTATCTCAGCCATTGTTAGTCTTTTGGAGCACTTTCACGTGAACATAATTTTTTCACTATGGAGTTCATTCATGAAGATATGAATCAAGTTGGAATTCTTTTAATGGGACATTTGTTATATTTTGCTGAGAGTCTTTTATCAAAGGCTCTTTCTGCTTCTGCTGATGTGATGTATTATATTTATGATTTTGTGTGTGTTGAACACTCTGGCATCCCTGGAATAAAGCCAACTTAGTCACAGTATTGAATCTTTTTGATGTTATTGGGTATGATTTGTTAGTATCTTGTTGAGGATTTTTGCATCTGTATCCACCAAGGACATTGGTCTGTACTTTTCTTTTTCTTTCTTTCTTTTTTCTTTTTTTTTTTTAATGTCCTAGTTTGCTTTTGGTATCTATATAATGGAGGCTTCATAGAATGAGTTTGAGAGAATTTCTTCCTTTGGAGTTTTTAGAAATAATTTCAGGGAAATTGGGATTAGCTCTCCTTTAAAGTTTTGCATAATTCAGAAGTGAAGTCATCAGGACCAGGGGTTTTCTTTGTTGGGAGGCTATTTATTACTGAACTAATCTCATTACTAGTTATGGGTCTATTTAGGCTTCCTAGTTCTTCCTGGTTCAATCTAGGTAGATAATATGTGTCCAGAAATCTCACCATTATAATTAAATTTTCTTGTGTGTTGGCTTGTAGTATTCTCTTATGATCTTTTATATTTCTATTTTTATCTGTTGTAATATTGCCTGTTTCTTTGCTGATTTTATTTATCTGGTTCTTTTTTCTTTTTATTGGTCTACCTCACAGTGTGTCAATCTTGTTTATCATTGCGAAGAACCAGCTTGTGGTTTCATCTATGTTCCGCATCATTCTTTTATTCTCTATTTCATTTATTTCTTCTCTAATATTTATTATTTCTTATCTTCTGATATTTTGGGGGGGTGTTTTTGGTTATTTTTTCAGTTCTTTGAGATGTGCAATTAGGCTGTTTGTCTGCTTTCTAATTTTTTTCTTTTGAGTGCTAATTGCTTTTATGACTGCTTTTTCCTGTGTCCCATAGGTTTTGGAGACTCATGAGCTCATATTATTATTTTCGGCAAATATTTTTATTTCTGCCTTAATTTCTTAAGTAGTTGTGAAGTTGTTCAGGAGTAGGTTGTTTAATTTCTATGTACTGATGCATTTCCAAGAGTTCTTTCTGTGGCTGATTTCAAGTTTATTCCTCTGTGGTCAGAAAGATGCTCAATACTGTTCTAATGCTTTGTAAATGCTTGTTTTGTACCCTATCATGTGGTTGGTCTTCAAAAATATTCCCTGTGGAGATGAGAAAAATGTGCATTTTGTAGTTGTCGAGTGAAATGTTCTTTAGATGTCTGTCAAGTCCATTTGTTTTATGGTGTCATTTAGTTCCTGTGTGTCTTCATTCACCCTGTGTCTAGATGAGCTATCCAGAGATGACGGTGGGATACTGAACTCCCCAGTGATTATTCTGTTGCAGTCTATATCTTCCTTTAGATCTAACAGTCACTTTGTCAGATATTTGGGTGCTTCCATGTTGGGTACATAGATATTTATAATTGTTATATCTCTTGGTGAAGTATCCCTGTTAGTGCTATATAGTGTCCTTCTTTGTCCCTTCTTATTGTTTTTATCTCAAAGTCTATTTTGTCTAACATCAATATCATAATTCTGGTCCTTTTTTTGTTTTGTTTTGTTTTGTTTTGTTTTTTTTCAGCTCCTTACTTTCAGTCTATGGATGTCTTTATCGGTGAGGTATGGTCCTTGTAAGCAGTCAGTCTGTGTCTTTAAAATGACGAATTTAATCCTCTAATATTCAATATTATTATCTATATTTGTGGACTTATCCCTGCCATTTTGCTAGTGATTTTCTTGGTTATTTTGTGTTCTCCTATTTCTGTTTGTCTCTCTTAAGTTTTCCTTACATAGTGCTCCCTTCAGTCCTTCTTGAACCGTTCATTTAGTGTTGGTGAATTCTTTCAGTTTTTGTTTGAGGATGATTTTATTGCTGTTTCCATTTGAAGGATAATCTTGCTGGGTTCAATATTCTTAGTTGCAATTGTTTCTCTTCTAGTATTTTGAATATGTCTTCCTATTATGTCCTTGTTTGCATTGTTTTGGTTAAGAGCTCTGGTATCAGTCTAATATGATTATCTTTGTAAGAAACGATATTTCTCTTGCCATTTTTAGAATCTTGTCTTTTATTTTTACCAATTTAACTGTGTTGCACTGTGGGAGGATCATCTTATGTTGATTGGATTTGGAGACTTTTTTTCTGGGTCTGAATTTTTCCATGTTTCTAGTAATTTCAGAAATTATTCAATAGAAGAGGTTTTCTATGTCTTTATCAGCTTCTTCACCTTCTGGAATACCCATTTTATGGATTTTGAGTGTTTAATAGTGTCTAAAATTTCCCATGTGTTACCTCATTTGGGGTGGGAGAGGTTGTTTTTTGTGTTTTTTTGTTTTGTTTTGTTTTTTTGTGGTGCATCCTATGTCAGAAACTTGGTCTTTTGAGGTCAGAAACTCTTTATTCTCCATGGTTCAAATTGCTGTTAGTATTTTCAAGATAGATTTTGTTTTCTTTACCTTATTTTTCATTTTCCGAAGTTCTGTTTGATTCTTTTTTAGAGTGTCTATCTCTTTATGGAATTCCTATTTCAGGTCATGGAATTTTTTCTCATTTTCCAGAACTAGTTGTCAGTTTTCTCATGGAGTTTCATCATAATTGATATTTTAATTTTTTTCTGACATTTCTGTGAATTCTTTTGTACTATCAATTGTTGGTGAAGGGTTATTGTATTTGTTTAGAAGAGGGATACTTCCTTGTTTTTACATGTTTCTAGTGTCTCTACACTGGTTTTTGGTCATTAGATAAAATATTCACTTCTTCCTATTTACTGAGGTAGATTCTGTAATATCAAAAGGGGGAAAGATTAATCCTAGATCCAAGTATTTTACTTGTACAAGTCTACTTCCTCAAGGTAAGAGCAAGTTTTATGTGGGAGGCTTCGGGTGGTTGGCTCTTCCCCTAATCTTTCAGATCCTGATGCGCTAGGGTTGAGCAAAGGAGATATGACAATGGAGAGACTCAAGGTGCACTGAAGGGTTCTCGGTCTTAAGTCAAACTTGGGTGAATTGCAATGCACACACACTGCCGAATCAAAGCAGGTGCTGAACTCTAGCTCTCTAGGGTGGGGTTGAGGAAGGAAGTTTTTAAGGATAGTATTAGGCTTAGAAAATTTGCATAGGAAGTACAGAGTTAACATATACCTCACACCCAGTTTCCCTCATTATGCACATCTTACATAAGTATGACACATCTGTTACAATTAGTGAATTAATTCAGATACATTAAGTAAAGTCCATACTTTATTTGCATTTTCTTAGTTTTTATATAATGTCCTTTTCTCCTCCAGGATTCCATCCAGAAAAATCATAAACTATTTATTTGTCATATCTCCTCATAGACTAGAGAGTAGCTCAGAATTTATTTCATTTTGATGAACCTGATGGTTTTAAGAAATTCCAGCCAGGTGTATTGTGGAATGATTCTGTATTGGGATTTGTTTTATGTCTTTCTCCTGATCTGATTGGGAATTAGGATTTGGGGGACAAAGATCACAGAGGTACAGTGTTATTTTCTTCAAATATTTTCAAGGGAACATGCTAACAACATGACTTATCCCTGTTGATACCAACCCTGGCTTCACAGCTGAGATTTTTGTCAGGTTTTCTGTTGCAAAGTCACTCTGTCCTGCCTTTTCATTTTATGCTAAGGAGGTGACTCTGTGCAATCCATACTAAAGGAGTGAAGAGTTATGCACATCTTTAAAAATTAATATCTACACACATTTTATTTTCCATAGGGCATTTGTCTCATCTCTCCTTTGATTTATTTATGTAGTCTGTCAGTATGAATGTATAGACATTCATTTATTCTTCAGGTTTCAATCAAATACTGCTTTATTTTGTTTTTCAAAGTGTTGTATACTAAATTTTATCATTTTCATAAAAAATTAATAAGTAGGAACCAGCAGTTAGTGTAATGGCTATGTTGCTGGACTCCCATGTAGTCGACTGTGATTTGCATCCTGGACCCGGTGGCTTAAAACTCACACCGGGCATGTGTGCGTGCGTGCCCAAGATCCAGAGAGGAGAATGGAGGAGAAGGGATTGCGGCGTGGCCATTCCTCTTGGGGGTGATTTCTTGCTTTCTGTCTCTCTCTGTCTGGTGAGCGCACTCACCCTATACCAAAAACCTCTCCAAAAAAAAAATTAATATGTAAATAAGAGTAATAAAAATTGGGCCAGCAGTTAGCATAATGGCTATGTCACTGGACTCCCATGTAGTCGACCGCAGTTCGCGTCCCGGACCCAGTGGCTTAAAACTCACGCCGGGCGCGTGCATGCGCTTGCCCAAGCTTCCAAGAGGCGA
>NW_006207133.1:693305-696443 GCF_000334495.1 Tupaia belangeri chinensis
TGTCTCTCCCTGTCTGCCTGGCGAGTGCCCGTGCCCTATAGCAAAAACCTCTCAAAAAAAAAAAAGTAATAAAAATAAAATAAAACTCAGATGTAAGTCAACAAATAAAATAGCTGTTGCTCCAATAATACTTTACTTCTTACAGTCTATTGTGTGCACTTATGGCTTCTGTGATGACTGCGGAGAGAAAATCTATCTCTTAAAAAGAATAAAATGCATTTTATTTCTATCTACACAATGAAATAATGCACACTTATTGTATACATTCAAGAAATGTAGAAAATGGTAAAAACTATGTAATCATGCATAATCTAATTGCCCAGAGTCAGCCCCTATTCAAATTTTGCTGTATTTTCTGCCATTTTTTTAGCCATAGGTATTAATTATGTCTGTCATGTCCTAGATATTTTAACTATCAAAAATTAGAATCTGATCATTTTCATAATTTTATGCAAATTTTTAACCAAAAGTTCACAAATGTTATCATTTTTATTTTGGTGAATTCATAACACACTGAAAAACCAACCTTTGCTACATGCTATCCCAATAAATATAAACTGCATGGTATAATTAACTATGCCCCAACATGGGCTATAATTTTTTGCTATTCTGTAGAAGTTCATACACTAACCATTAACACTCAAAGGAGATTCATAC
Source organism: Tupaia belangeri chinensis (assembly GCF_000334495.1). NCBI lineage: Eukaryota > Metazoa > Chordata > Mammalia > Scandentia > Tupaiidae > Tupaia > Tupaia belangeri. The sequence goes on from NW_006207133.1 coordinate 693,963, forward strand.
CAAGAGTTACACTTTCATCCCATCACATGAATGTTGGTTAATGCCAACAGAAAGAACAAAAATATCTCAGATTAAAGCTTGTTCTCTCTAGTTAAAAGGCTGAACAAGGGCAAGTTAACAAGACCAAAAATTTCTAGATGATGAGTGCTCTACTTTAATAAAATACCACAGATAAAATTGTAGCATAATACTAGCCATACCAGAAAATGTTGAGTGGAAACTTTAGCCTTCCACATTGGCAAGGGTATAGTGAGACATCTCAATATACCCATCTGTGTTCTGAAAAAGTAAGCACATAAGGAGTCAAGACTTTCATCTCCATGGGCTAGTATGGCTTCTTGTTCTCCTCTTTCAGTGTCAGCAGAGAATACATAGAGAACTGTTTTAGTACACTTTGTTACTATAACATAAATAGTCAAAGCAGGGTAAGGTTTTAAAGAATGGAAGGTCTAACATGATCAACTGTGTAGTTCAAGTCCAAGACCTGTCAGCTTGAAAGATCACACTGGGCACATGTGAGTACATGCCCAAAATCTTGAGAGAATCCTGGAGGAAAAGTGATCGAGTATGGTCATCTGCCCTGAGTGATTTCTCACTTTATTTATTTCTCTCTCTCTCTCTCTCTCTCTCTGATGAGCACTTGTGTATTATAGCAAAAACAAAATAATAATAATAAAAAGGAATGAAGGTTTATTTAGCTGACAGTTTGGGAAGTCTGAGGTCAAGGGGCCACATATGATTAAAGCCTTCCTATAGATGGAGACTCACTGCAACATCTTGAGGTAATGTAGTGCACTACAAGAGGACAGAACCTGTGTCTGTGTGTCAGCTCTGGTCTCCTTCTTATAAAGAACCAACATTCAATCACTGGAGCCCAACATGATGGCACTATCTAATCTTAATCACTTTCTAAAGGCTCCACTTTTTAATACTGTAATTGAATTAAGCTTTCATTCTCTTAATACCATTACAATGGAAGCTAATTTCCAGCACATGAAATTTTCGGGAACACATTCAAACCATAGCAGGAGACTTACCTAACTTCTGCTCCCAGCCATCACTAACAGATGCACTCCCCCACCCGTGAGGTGCTAAGAAAAGAACTCTCTGAAGAATCAGAACCCTCCCTGCCACTCAGCAGTAATGAGTTCAGCCACACCTTAGTGTTAATGCATACACATGAGGAGCAATAATGAAGACTCCTCCTAGTGTTAAAAAGGGAAATAGGGAAACTTGAATTTTTATGTCTCCTGCAGTATGATGCTGCAACCTCCTTCTCTACTGCTGGAGCAATATCAGAAAAGGACAACTACAGCGGAGGTCTAAATAAAGTATAGAGTTTCATAACATGCACAAGTACGCTGCTCTCATTCAAAAGAACACCTCAAACAGTATGAGGAAAAAATAGATACCAACACTCAGTTGACAGAGATATTAGAATTATGACATGAATTTCAAAGTTAATAGTATAAAATTGCTTTAAAAACAATTAGGAGCTTAAAACAAAAGGAATAAGTAAATAAAAGGGAAGAAGAAAAAAAACAGAAAATAGTCTCATCAAAGAAATAAAATAAATAAATAAGAACCAAGTGGAAATTTTAGAAAAAAAAATACAATATACAAGTGAAAAGTTCAATGGACAGAAGAAAAAAAATAGTGAATTGGTGGGACACAGATATGGTTTATTATTTTTTGATGAGGGCATGAATAGTATTCTCAACTGGGCTGACTTTTGTAGATCATGCTGAGGAAAGTCTCTTTACAATCTAAATGATGAATAGTGATTAAATGTATAAATAATAAATTAAGTAAATTAATAAAGAAAAGAAAAAACAGTGAATTGGAAGATGTAGCAATAAAAATTACCCAAACTAAACAGAGCAAAACATGCTCAGTGTTTTAAGAATATGTGAAGTTACAATAAAATATATCTAAACAGAGCAAAATATGGTCAGAGGTTTAAGAATATGTGAAGTTACAATAAAATATCCAGAGACTCAAAAGACACAAGACTGTAAAAATCCTTAAGGAAATAACAATGAGGGCCAGCCCTATAACCTAGTCATTAAAGGAATAAACCCCACATAGCCAACCAAGATTCAAATCTCAGTCCCAGGGACTTGAAAAACATAATGGACACATGTGCCTGTGGGCCCCAAATTTGAAAGAATGAAGAAATGGAGGAAAAGTGATTATGGCATGACTAGGCTCCACTGGGTGGTGCCTCCCCACTCCCATCTCTCTTTCTGTTTCTATTTCTCTTTTGCACACACACACACACACACACACATATCCTTGGCCATTAAATAAAAGAATGATGAATTTTTTTTTAATTTAACATCAACCAACAGATTGAAGAAGCTGGACAAACCTCAAACAAGAAAATCAAAAGAATTCCATGCAAAAGATATCATAATTAAAATTTGTAAAAACAAAAGAAAAATATATGAAAATAGAGGAAAAGATTTGAAAATAGGGAAA
>NW_006207133.1:696490-746016 GCF_000334495.1 Tupaia belangeri chinensis
ATGTAAACTAGTTCAACCACTGTGGAGAACAATATGGAGGTTCCTCAAAGATCTACAAATAGAACTACCATTTGATCCAGCAATCCCACTTCTGGGTATTTACCCGAAAGACAGGAGAATGCTCAGTCAGAAAAGTGCTTGCACATCAATGTTTATTGCAGCATTATTCACAATTGCCAAGACATGGCACCAACCTAAATGTCCACAAACTGATGAATGGGTTGGAAAAGTGTGATATATATACTCTATGGAATACTACTCAGCCATAAAAAAATAACAAGACCCTAGAATTTGATAGAAAGTGGTCAGATATGGAGGATCTATTGCTGAGTGAAGTAAGCCAGGCTATGAAAGAAAGATACTATATGTATCCACTCAATATATACCGACTATCCGCACACTATGGTAGAAAGCGAAACACTGGAGGACATAAAAGCAGTGAAGGTACTAAACGAGAATAGGACAGTGTGGGATGGGGGAGGTGAAGAGAAGAGGATAGAGAAAGATAGCAAGAGAACAATAGAGAGGCAGGACATTAGTGAGAATCAGATATGGCTTATTACCTGTTGATGATGACATGTATAGCATTCTCAACTGGATTGGTCTGAGAAGTATTTCATGATGCATAGTCTTTTTACAGGCAAAATGAGAAATAGTGATTGACCATTTTAAAAAATAACTATAATAATAATAATAATGATTGGGAAAAACATAGAAAAGATATTGAATGTTGAAGCGGGGAGATTACTGTCTCTGTATTGACTGACATGCATGGCATTCCCTTTTGAAAAGCAATGTAATACACTGTAAAGTTATATGTAATCCAATGTAATATTAAGAAGATTATGATGATAATAAAAATTTAAAAAGAAAAAAGAAAACAAACAAACAAACAAACAAGAAACTATGGACAACAAGAAAGTGAAGAATATTACTCAAGGGTTAAAAAGAAAGACCATGGGGACCAGCAGTTGGCCTAATGGCTATGTCACTGGACTCCCATGTAGTTGACCACGGTTCAAATCCTCGACCTGGTGACTTAAACTCATGCTGGGCACGTGTGCTTGCATGCCTAGGATCCTGAAAGAGGAGAATGGAGAAGGGATTGCAGCATGGCCATGTCCCCTGGGGGGTGATTTCTCACTTTCTGTCTCTCTGTCTTTCCAGAGAGCACACATATCCTATAGCAAAAAATCCTCCCCAAAAAGAAAGAAAGAAAGAAATATCATCAACTCAGAAAGTTACACATAGTGAAAGTATTTTTCAGAGGTGAAGAAAAAATAAAGACATCCTCAGAGAAAGGAAAGTAGAAGTATGTTTTTTGCAGCAAATGACAGGTTAAAAATAACTGAAGAAGTTTTTTGTTTGTTTGTTTTTGTTTGTTTGTTTGCTTTTTCCCCAGAGAAATTGAACAATAAAGGAAAGAACATTGGCACATCAGAAGGTTAAAAAATGATAATAAAAATTCAATAAGCTTTCCATATATTATGTTTTACATACTGTATTTGATAGTTGAAAAGGGAAATGTAACAATTTCTGAAGTAGTTTAAATATCTGTAAAAAAAAGTATTTAGGAAGCACTTAATATTACAAATGAAGGAGCGTAAAAGGACATAAACGAAGTTAAGGTTTCTATACCTCACTTGAACTTGCAAAATTATGAGACAAACAGACTGGTAATTTAGGTGTGTATAATAAAATACCTGAAGCATCTGCTAAAAGGAGATATACTCAAAAGGAAAGTAAATAAATAAAAATAAAATGCTAAGAAATGGTCAAGAAAGGGACCAGCAGTTAGCATAATGGCTATGTCACTGAACTCCCATGTAGTTGACCGCGGTTCAAGTCCTGGACCCAGTGGCTTAAACTCACGCTGGGCGCATGTGTGCATGCCCAGATCCTGAGAGGAGAATGGAGAAGAAGGGATTACAGCATGCTGAATGGCCATCCACCCTGGGTGGGGGGTGATTTCTCGCTTTCTGTCTCTCTGTCTCCATCTTTCTGGAGAGCGCACACACCCTATAGCAAAAACCTCTCCAAAAAAAAAAAAAGTCAGGAAAATAGGACAAAAATAGAAATATGAAATCAAAGAAAACATATAACATGGCAGACATAAGTGCTAGCTAATAATAATTATACTAAGTGTAAATGATCTAAACATGCAAATAAAAAACATATGGGCACATTAATTAAAAAATCATCACTTCGGGCTAGCACGTGGTGTGGTGGTTAGGACAATGGAATCCCACATGGCCAACTGTGGTTCAAGTCACAAACCTGGTGGTTTAAACATTAATCTGGGCATGTATACATGTGTGCCCAAAATCCCAGGAGGAGAGGGACTGCAGTGTTGCCATCCCCCTGGGGGTTTATTTCTCACTTTCCCTCTCACTATCTCTTTCTGTCTCTCTCCCATGAGCACACACATTCTATGGGAACAACAACAACAAGAATCATTCAACTATATGCTGTCAACAAGAAGCCAACTTCCAATATAACAACATAGAAAAATTGAAATTAAAAGTATTAAAAGGGATATATTGTGCATTTATTAATCATAAGAAAGGAGAGACTACATTTATGTCAGATAACATGGACGTCAGAACAAAAATTAAACACCAGAAAGAGAAAGAGAAAGATGATATGATGAATATCATCATATCACGAAGACAGCAATCTTATACAATAAATATGGAACAAAATACAAATGAAAATACAGCATGTAATAATTCACAAGTCATAGCAAATGCAGTGCTAAGAGAGAAATTTATAGTTCCACAGGCATAGATTAGAAAATCTAAGGTTTAATGTTAAGAATCAATAAAATGAAAAGCAAAATAAAGAAAAAGCAAGTAAATATAAGAAAATAACAGAGAAAAATAAATAAAATTGAGAATTTAAATACTGAAAAGTCAATGAAATGAAGAGCTGTTTTTCAAACAGTATCAATAATATTGACAAATATGTACAAAACTGACAAAGGAAAAAAAGAGAACTAATTAATATATAGCATGAAACAGAGACTATCATTACAGATGTGGACATCAGAAATGACAGTGGAAATATTATGAACAACTCTGTACAATACATTTGGCAACTTTATTGAAGTAGACTAATTCCTCCAAAAACACAAACTGATACACGCATTTAATTGAGATTATATAAATCACATAGTCCTATAATTACTAAATATTGATTTTGTTATTTAAAAACCTCCTCAAAAGATGATTTCATTAATGAATTACACCAAATGTTTAAAAAAGAATTGATAGCAATTATACACACTCACTTCCATAAAACAAAGTAGCTTGATTTTGGTGGTGATTACACAACTTTCCATTTATCCGAAGTTACAGAACTATACAATAAATTATAAATTTTATTGTATATAAATTACCACAAAATAATTCTAATGGGCTTTATAAAAATATTTAACTAACGAATGTCATTTTCTTCTAAAGATGAGAATATAATCAATCCTTGTTAAATTCTATGCAAAAGTACATATAAATTACACTTCTGTAAGTAATTGAAATGAGTATAAATGAATCTACTTTCATAAGAAAAATAAACTTACTTCATTCTTATTATCCTGATAACAAAAAGAAAAAATATTACAAATCAGCATCCTTCAGGAATACGTATGCAAAAATCCTCATGAAACTATAGCAAATAAAGTTCTGATATAATGAGCAGTTACAATTTATCCCACAGTGCAATGCTGGTGACTTACCGTATTAACAGAATAAGATGAAAACTCACATATCAATTGATACAGAAAAATCATTTGACAAAGTCCAATACATATTTACAATGAAAACATTCAAAAAAATAGAAACAGAAGAAAAGTACCTCAGTTTGGTACACGCAACTACACAAAACTACAGCTAATATTATACTTAATGATGACAGTTGGAAAGTTATCCTTTTAAGATCCTGAACAAAGTAAGGTTTTCTGCTCCTATTCAGCAAGCTACTGAAGTTCCATATAGTGCAATAAGGCAAGATAAAGAATGAAAAGGTAAAGAATTTGGAAAGTATGAATGTACCTTTATTAGCAGGCAATATGATATTCTATATAGAAATAAAGGGCATTTGAGTGGCTGCCAGGGTTTAGGAAGCAGCGGCTATGAAAGAAGGAAGGTTTAAAAGCACAATATGATGGATGCTTATGGTGGTTAAAATGACTGCATCAAAGTCTCTCTCCTCGCTGTGATATCGTATTATAGTTTTGTAAGAAGGTAACCACTGGAGCGGGAACCAGCAGTTAGCGTAATGGCTTTGTCGCTGGACTCCCACGTAGTCGACCGCGGTTCGTGTCCCGGATCCGGTGGCTTAAAACTCACACTGGGCGTGTGTGCGTGCGTGCCCAACATCCCGAGAGGAGAATGGAGGAGAAGGGATTGCAGCGTGACCATCCCCGCTGGGGAGTGATTTCTCGCTTTCTGTCTCTATGTCTCTCTCTGTCTGACTGGCAAGCGCACGTGCCCTATAGCAAAAAACCTCTAAAAAAAAAAAAAAAAAAGTGAGAGAAGGTAACCACTGGAGGGAGGCAGGGAAGTCTTTCCTATGGAAATGATCACCAAGACCCAAAAAGTAGACCTGGGCTTTGGGCTCCCAAAAAAGGAAAAGAAGAAGAAGGTGGTCAAAGAACCAGAGACTCAATACTCAGTTTTCCACAATGATAATTATATTTCTGACAGTTTTTCTGTAAGAACCACATCCCTTTGTAAGAATGTGGTCTAAGGACAGGCATCCGAGATGCTGCTAATGAAGAAAAAGAAAAATAAGAATGGCCACAGCTCCCTTAGTGAGGAGCCCCAGAATCTGAGACTCGGTTGCATGTCCTACAGGCAGAAAAGTCACCCAGCCCAAGGAAGCAGTCCCATGGTCACTCTGAGGTCTGCAGGTGGGAGAAGAAGACAAAGAGTAAGTTTTTCTTAACTCTGATTGTGTCCCATGGCTCAGGGACAAAGACCTCCCCAGACTGCAGACCAAGTGAGGAGGTGACCAGACTTGGCAAGAAGCTCAAAAAACACAAGAAGGAAAAAAGGCCAAGGATGGCGCAGCTTTCTCAGTCCAACATCCTTGGCCCTGCAAGGCTGAGGATGCTCTGTAGTTGCTCCAAGGGGAAGGATGGTGAGAAGCAGACAGCCTTAGGACAGAAATGGAAGCAGGGGAGTCCCAGGGAACACAGCAGGAAGATGAAGAAGAAGAAATTTCACCAGGAAGAAGACACCATCTCGGGCCACTCAAAGCTCTCCAGGTCTGTGGAGGGCAGCCATAGAAAAGTTAGCAAAAAGAAACTGGACAAGGTTAAGGCTCCAGACGATACCCCAATAGACGATGTCCTGAAGGCCCTGGCCAAGAAGAAAATTAAGTCCAAGAAAAAGGTGAAGCAGCAAGGCATTGTGGAGCCAACTCTGAAAAGGAAGAAGAAGAAGAAAGAGAGTGGGGCAGCAGGAGCTCCTTGGGAGAAGGAGCCAAACACAGACCTGGTGGTGGTGTTGGAAAAGAAGGGCAACATGGATGAGGCGCACATAGACCAAATGAGGTGAAAGGCCTTGTAAGAAGAGATCGATAATGAGTCGGGCAAAATGAAGCATCTGAAAACTGGAAGATGGGAACCCAGTTTGACCAGTGGTATACTGCTGGTTCTGAAAGTGAGGAACAGAAACTGAAATTTCTCAAACTTACAGGTGGCTTTAAAAACATCACCCCTTCATCTAGCTACTCCACTACCTTGGATGGACAGTCCAACATGGCCCTCAGCAAGAAGGCAGCGGATAGCGTGCAGCAGGACTACCACTGCACCATGGGCTGGAAGCGCAACCGCAGAACGGGCCTCGGCTTCTCCACTGTCCTCAACAAAATCTTTTATATTGACAGAAACACCTCTAGGTCAATCAAGTTGGAAGATTAAACTGTAGTGTTTGTCCCCCCAAATTGCTTTCATTACTCAGTCTTGCAGGAAAGCCATCTGATAGTTGTCTCGAGTCAAACACCTGCAAGGATTAAGGACAACTATCCTGATGGGCTTGAATGATCCGGGGTAGGGGCAGCGCACTGTTCAGGGGCCAAGAGAATGACTGACCGAAAACAACAGCTGTCCAGACATTCCATCCCTGTTTGCAAGACCTCAGTGTATATAGTAATAGCAGGCAACGTGAAGAGTTTAGCAACTGCCAGGCACATCCTTTAAGTGCTTTTCTTGCATTTATGCATTTAATCTTCATAATGGGTGCTATTATTATCCCCTTCTTATAGATGAGTCAACTAAAGTTCAGGGATAAAGTAATAAATTGTCCAGGGTCACCCAGCCAGTAATTGACAAGTATTGTACTTTTGTACCCAAATCTTAAACCAATATTCATTACTCAGAATGGCTCCTCTAGGGAATTTCACCCAGAATATTTGTTGGGGATTAAAATGCCTTTTGATTGAAGAAACAGAAGTTTTATGACATGCCTATATTACATACAGGAAGTAGAGTCAGTGAGAGAGGGACTCGTTTTCCTCCCCTGTCTTGGAGTAGCTGCAGTCAGAGGCATCTGGGCTGCCTGCACTAAGCAGGTGTGTCTGAGCTGAGCATTTGGAGGCTTATGTAAATGCCCCCACTGCCAGGAAGTGTGCCTTGGAACCAGTCTTGTCTCTCTCAGCTGCTGCCTTCCACTCAGAGTGCTGACCTGAGATCTGAGCTTGGTGCTTTAACTGGATTCTGAACAAGACATTTTTAGAAAAGCAGTTAGTTCTGCAAACAAACCACTGGCAAATTTCCAGGGAGGTCTTTGGTTTGATTCCTTTCCTTCTCTGGTGGTGGTTGAATGCCAAGGCCCATGGCAATGACACTGGAAACTGCCTCCATAGGAGAGGGGACAGTGTTTCTAAGTCAGCTCTACACACGCCTCACAGCTCTAGGTACAGTGACTTGAATGACATTTCTGTCTATTCACCTACCTTTGTGCATCCCCAAATACAGGTTCTGATGCATACATTTTTAATATCATTTGGCTTGAACACCTGCTACAGACATTCCAGCCCAGGCAACCTGAACACCAGGAAATTCAGTGTCTCAGGTGGCAGAAGTCTTGATGGTTGACTGAGCAGGTCACCAGGAACCGTCCTTTTCCTCTATGTCCTATGATCATCACTGTTGGCTTCACCAACCTGGTAGAAGGATGGCAATAGCAGTTATCTAGACCCTAGAACATTCTAAAGGAAGAAGGAAAACCTCTGCAGCTCCAGAAAACTTAGAGAAGCTCAAGGCTCATTGCTCATCATGGGAAGGCTCATTGCTCAAGCCAGTCTCAGGAAGTAAACAGATGCTAGTGAGATGAGGGCAGTGCCCACTGCTGCCCTCCTGGGTGGTGGTGAGGCAGGCCCCTCAGAGAGCTCACCTTCCTGGGCCCAGATTCTCATGCGTTGGCCACAGCAAGAGTCCTACAGTTGAGCATTTGCAAGGCCCCATCTGGATCACTTCCCTCAGACAATAACCTTGGCCTGGCCTTTTATGGCTTCACCTTGAGGCACATAATGGAAGAAGTCATCTAAATGCCTAGAGAGTAAAGTTCTACATTTGAGGTGGCTCCTGGGTACTCTAAGGAACAAATCTCTCCTAGCCTTGATGAAAACTACAAGGATTTGGTCAGTATTAAAGGGCACCAGCCAATTGTCTCTACGCTAACAGTTTTCTTCTCCTGAAGAGGTTGCGATAGTTTGGGCATGTCTTAGTGCATCAGGAAAAGGGAAAACATGGTGCTCAGGCATCCTTTGGGTGATTCTGAACCAGATGATTGTCCCTCGTCTTGCCCCATCCAGGCCTTGCAACTAATAGCTCTCATAATTTTGAGACGGCCAGGCCTTTCCCTAGTGTAAATGGTCTCTGTGTCATAGGGTTTGACTTTCTAAGACCACTGGCTCACGAGTTCCAGTTTCTCAGGGAGAGATTTATTATCTCTTTGTGTATGTAAGAACGTAGTCTGGAACCAGTGGTTGGGGTAGCCAACCCAAAATGGTGAATGTCTTCAGAATGAACATAACCTTGTCTGCCTTCCAGCAGCACAGCCCACTGTCACTCAGGTCCTATGGTGGTCTGCAGTCAAGGGAGAGGTGGTGCTAGCTGGTGCTAGGTGGCTCCTGGTGCTAGTTGGCTCTAGCCTTTGCAAATGAATGAATCTGGCTACCCCTGTCCACCATTCCCTATGTGCCATGCCCTCTCCCAGCTGTCTACAGGTTTCTCAGTGTGACTTCCCATGTTCTTCATGTCCTGAATAGAACATAGCCTATCTCCAGGGCATTGGACTCAAGAGATGAGTGGCCTCAGGAAGTCTGGACAACACGTGTAGCCAAGGTCTGTCTTGGCTGTTGAAGAGCTCTGTTCTCCATTGTGGCTGCTTTTCCCTTGGGCTCATTGACTGTCAAGAGCCTTCACCTCCTCACACCTGCCCTCTCCAGCTGTCCTCAAAACCTGGTTCTCAACACTGTTTATGTAAATGGTTCCTACTCTGTCTCTGCCTTACCCCATAGGCCTTGCCCTGAGACTACTTCCACAACTGGAGTGGCCCACCTAAAGTATGCACCAAATGGATGCAGTTTTCTAAAGGAAGTGTCTTCACTGTGCAAACTGCAAGGATGGTCAGGTTGGTGGTAGGCAGAATGCCCACCCCCATGATATCCCTAGAACCTGGGAGTATGTTGGATTACTAGGTTAAAAGGCATTAAGGTACCAGGTGGGATTAAGGTTGCTAATGAGCTGTCCTTAAGTAGAGAGATTATCCTGGATTGTCTGGGTGAGTCCACTTTACTCATGGGTGTCTAAACGTGGAAGAGGCAGGCAGTGTCCAAGACTTGTAAGGACTTCACTCAGCCAAGCATATGGAAAAGGAAGGGCCTGGAGCCAAAGAATATGGGTAGCCTCTAGAAGCTAGAAAAGGCAAGGACACCCCACCCCACCCCCCGAACCTTTAGAAAGGAACACAGCCCTGCCACACTTGACCGAAGCCCAGGGAAGACAATTGACTAATGACCATCACAACTGTCCAATGATAAAATTGTGTCATTTTAAGCGCTGTGTTGTAGGTAGCAATAGAAGCTGAATGCAGGAATTGTGCAGAACTTTCCCTCTGCTTTACTTACCTTACGAAAGCTATCACTTGGACTTTTGACTGCTGCCTCATTTTTCCTGCTAGTAGACTTCTTCCCATGTAGACTGCAGCTTTCAGAGGCTGGCTCTATTGATTTATTCTGGCTTACTGACGGGCCAGGAAAAACTACACAACATGCAAGACTTAAGCCTCTCCCTGGCACTGGGTCCTTTGGTGCCTGCTGCGGAAAGTCCAGGTTCATGTTACTGTAAAAGCAATGAGAATCCACTGGGCCAGGCTTGGAAACGAATGCTGTCCAACAGAAGCAGTCTTGAACTAGAGGAAGTGACAGCACAGTTCATGCACTTGACAATTGTTTTCCACTTAAATAGCATCATATAGTAACAATAGTATGTAAAATAATGTTAGTGAAAATACATTAGTGAATTAAGGACCACTTGGCAGAATTTGAAAAAAAAAATAACCATTGGATAAAATTGAATAAAGGTTGCAGAAAATTTTTTGTATTATTTCTTAAAATTACATGTCCATCTATCATCTCAAAATTAATTTTTTTAATTTAAAAAGCTTATTTATTATTCTTATTTATTATTTTTCATGTATTAATTTCTTTTTTGAGAAAGAGAAACATCAAAAGAAAAAGAATGACAGAGAGACAGGCACCTTCAACAGGATCCCTATGCAACAATTCATCCTGTCTCAGCCAGCCTAGATCCCAGACACGTGCGTGCATGCCTGGCATGCTTAGGGAGGTCCTGGGTGATTAACCTAGAACCTTTGCCATGTGGGGCTAGTTTTGTTACACCTGTGCCATCACCTGGCTCCTAATAAAATCACTCTTGTTAGTGTTTATTTCCATGAGTCTTAACAAATGTCTATAGCCCTGTAACTCTACCAGAGTAAGGATATAGACTAGTTCCACGGCTACTGATTTGTTTTCTTCTTATATTACCTATTCCAAAATACCTTATTAATGAAATCATAGTGCATTTTACATATTTTTAAGTTTTTGCTATAGGGCACATGTGCTCACCAGAGAGCAGAGAGATAGAAAGAGACAGTGAGAGGGAGAGTAAAAGATCACATCTGAGGGGGGATGGCCACCCAGAAATCCCTTCTCTTCAGTCTCCTCCTGGGATTCTGGGCATGCATGCACATGCTCCCAAGTTTGATCAAGCTGCTAAGTCCAGAACTTCAACTACAGTTGGCCACGTGGGAGTCCAGTGCCTTAACCACTGTACTACACACTGGCCCCACATTTTACATTTTAATTATGACATTTTTACTCCCTTCCCCTTTCTCCCTTTTTAACATCCACCTGACCAGCTTGCAGCATATTCAGATATGTAATTTATCTTTCCATTACTCAGGTTCTACACAAATAGCATCATGAGTTTATTAGAGGCCTCTATGTAACACATTTTAATTTGTAACAACTAATAAGCACATATGCAAAGTATATTTTCTTTAAAGTAACATTAAAATACAGCTTAATGTATATCATCCAAATAATAAAAAACTGGACTTTAATGCTTTGTGTTCTTTAAAAATTTTTAAAAGACTTAATATGGTTTCCCATCAATGCTAAATATATTATTGACTCCTTCATTTTTTTTTTAATTCAGCCATAAAGTCTTTTTTTTTTTGTTTGAGAGGTTTTTGTTATTGGGAGTGTACACTCGCCAGAAAGACAGAGAGAGAGACAGAGAGATAGAAAGCGAGTAATCACCCCCAAGGTGTGATGGCCACGCCACAATTCCTTCTCCTCCATTCTCCTCTCGGGATCTTGGGCATGCACACACATGTGCCCGGCGTGAGTTTAAGCCACCAGGTCCGGGACTCGAACCACGATCGACTACATGGGAGTTCAGCGACATAGCCATTACGCTAACATTCCAGCCATGAAGTCTTAAGCTTGACTTTTACAAGTAGTTAGAACATTATTCTACATTAAACAGTTTATAAGTCATATTTGTAGAAGTAAAGTTTCTGAGAAATGGATCTTCCATGTCTACCTTTTGGAGAACATATTTGACTGCTCTATGGATCAAATGTGTTTATTTTAGTCTATATTTTTTCTCTAACTAAATACCACAGTCTGTGTAACTTATAAAGAATAAAGATTTATTCAGCTAATGATTCTGAATGTCCGAGGTCAAAGGGCTACATCTGGTGAGGCCTTTTGCTGATAAAGTCTCTGAAGTCCCAAAGTGACTGAGAGGACAAGAGTGTGTGTCTGTGTGTGCATGTGTCTCAATCTTCTTAGAAAGCTACCAACAGTCAGTCATGGTCATGCACACTATTGATGTTATCTAAACATGATACCTCTCAAAGTCTCTCACTCTTAATATCATACTCAAATTAAGTTTCCACCCTCTTAAAACCATCATAATAGTGGGACCAGCAGTTAGCATAATGTCTATGTCGTTGGACTCCCCCGTAGTCGACTGCAGTTCGCATCCCGGACCCAGTGACTTAAACTCAAGCCGGGTGTGTGTGCGTGTGTGCCCAAGATCCCAAGAAGATAATGGAGGAAAAGGGATTGCGGTGTGGCCATTCCCCCTGGGGGGTGATTTCTCACTTTCTATCTCTCTGTCTCTGTCTGTCTGGTGAGCGTACACGCCCTATAGCAAAAACCTCTCAAAAAAAAAAGTTTAAAAAAAAATCATAATAGTAACCAAAGTTCAAGACAAGAATCTTAGGGGAACATATTCAAATCATAACAATGTTTTTCTACCTAATGCTTTCTGTTTGTTGAGGGAGACAAAGCTTTTAGTCAACTTCTCGAATATATGATTTTAATCAGGAACAAAGCATAAATCGACCCACAAGTATATCTAATGACTTTATCTAAATTTTATTAGATGTAGTATATAATTCAGTATTTGGGGCATTTAGCACTGCCTTCAACAAAATACTAGGAACTCCTCACTAGCAGATGAAGTCTTCAATACTTTGATGTATAATATATGCCTGGCTGCTATTGACCTTATGTCTTTTTAAATTATCTTCCAAATATTCAAATGCATCTAACTTACCTTGAAGGTATTATTAAGTATCAAAATCTTTTTTACTAAATATAAAAAAAAATGGCTGGAAAAAGAGAGACTCAGTGTAGTATCCTCTTTCAAGGAGCTCAGAGTCCAGTAGAGAAGGAAAATAATTTATTTTTGGCTGAGTGGCAGATGTTTCCAGAGGGTTGTCAAGTAGCACAGAGGACACTAACACAATATGCTAGCTGCCAGCTAGTCCAGAACTGATGCCGCTGCATGTGACCTTGACAAATAATAGATACAAAGAAAATAATTTAATGCAATAAAGAACTTGAGCAAAAGTTTAAGATTTCAAATTCTAGAACATGGGGTCTTGGGAGGACATGGAAACATGATAAACAAGAGAGAAGCTGCTATAGGGATACACAGAATTTGAGAGTCACAGTGAGGGCTCCAGTGAGTTCGGTGACTGACTTTGATTTCACTGCGTGTTTCACGACAATGTGTCATTTCCATAGCAGAACTAAACATCCTAGGCATAGAAACACACACAAAAGAAAATGGTGTGAAGAAAGTATTGCCACAATTTTCATGTTAGTTATTTGACTACTTGTTTAGCTAACTAGTTAGAAGAAAAAGTTGAAAATCCCACTGCATGAGGTCAATCCCATGAGGTCAGAGCAACAAGACTGTGCATTTGGAGCTTTGTCTTTCAATAAAACTATTCTTTTGTGACTGTATTTTTAGTTATACTATTCAATTCACTAGCAATATTGTAAAGATGTCTGGTTAAATCTAGGAAAAATTCAATTTCCATCCAATTCCTACATCAATAAAATTATTCTTTTGAGACTGTATTTTTTAGTTATACTATTCGATTCACTAGCAATATTGTAAAGATGTCTGGTTAAATCTAGGAAAAATTCAATTTCCATCCAATTCCTACATATGGTGGCTAGTCAGTAACCAAGGGCACAAACTGTTGAAATAAAGTAAAACTAATTTAGGTTTCCTCTTGGGAACTGAAAGCAGAGTGCAGAAAGTAGAAAATATGAATTGAGAAACAGAGAAGACAAAAATGGAAAGTGGACAACATAAAATAGAGATTGCTAACTAGTGTAAATATCAGAACTGACTATAGAGAAAATCCTGTTTGAAAAATTAGTTTTGAAAACTTTTTGATAGAATTTATCTATATTGTTTTATTTTACGCAATTCTTGAAGAGTCTAGAGAGTCAAAATAAATAGATATTAAGGGAAATTTTTATAGGTTAGAATTCTGAAAATATAAAGTGTAAATTCCCAGAGATATTTCATAATCTTTAAATTGTACACCAATCTGAGTTAGTATAATGAAATTTGCACAATCCTTCTCAGTCCCTCCTAGGATGCATGATATCTCTTTGTTTGGTGTATCCATGTTGTATATACCATCTACCTTTAATCATTTAGTATCTGTCTCAGTTACCAAATTACAAAACAGAGTGTATATGGAGGTCTTGGAGCATATTCCTTGCACGTCAGATGGGACTATTACATGTACACTTGAAAATGAGATTGACCCATCAAAACAAAGTAGGTGAGAAGATTTACTGGATGATACAATAATGAAAAATGTCTTATTAATGTGTTTTGTCCTCAGTAATATTATTAAGAAACAAAAGTCAGGGTGGAACAAAACAGATGATACTTATTATGCAGCTAATGACTAGAATATTAAGAACTCATGCCACTAAATGTTAATTGATCTTGGATTTAGTCTAGGACTCAAGGTAAGTTAAACCTATGGGGCTGCATTTTATATATGAATTCTACAGGTAGAACCTCCATCTGGAATGCCTATGGAAAAAACACTCAACCCAAAACCATAATGAGACCTAAAGATACTTAATGAGTGTTCCTGCTGCCTGTACATGTTTACTTTTAATTTATATGCCTAGATGTTTCCCAGGAGACCTACTTAAAACACAAAGAACATAATGAAATTGAAATGTCTTCACAGAAATGCATTTGTTTTTTAAAACATGCAAACTCCATAGAATAATGTCTTATATATGTGTGTATGGTACCGTTACAGTAGGGCAGACATTCCCAGCATTAATTAGGGAGGAGGAGTAGAAAGGGGCTTGTCATTAGTTTGAAGTTGTATAGAGGGTTTAAAAAGTAAGTCTAAATGTACTTTAATATTTAGTAATTTAGCAACTATTTAGATAAATGAGAGAATCTCTGTTATTATTATTATAGAAAAATATTAAGAGTCTAATTTTGAGTAATACACATTTTTGAGCCATTCTTCCACATTTGTTAGTAATAATTGCAGTTATTATAATAATAAGAGTTTTATAGCTGTGGAAATCTTAGTGCTCCAAAGTGCTGATATATTCATCTCTCAGTGTGCCCATGTGGTAAGCTGATCAAACTTCATCCTTACCATTTTACACAATTCAGAAAAAGAAGTGTAGAGGTTGCAGACCTAGAACTCTGAAGTGAAAGATTAACTAGTCAACAATTGGTCTCAGAAGTCCTTTGAGACGTCTCTGTATTTCAGGGGAAGGAGGTGGAACATTGACATTGCATCTACACTGTTAAGGGGGAGAAAATATTTTTCAACTTGGTTTCCATCTCTCTATTGAAAAGCCTCTAGAATCACTGTTTTGTTCCATCACTTCTTTAGAAATATTCATATTTTATTCCTCGTCTTCCTCTTACCAGGTTTTCTTTCTGCTATTTAATTAATTCATTGAAAACTAATCTTAAGTACCAAGTATGTGCAAGGTGCAGGTCTAGGTACTGACATAATAGCATTGAAGCTTCTATTCTAAGAAATTCACCGTTCACATACACAAAAAATTTGTCTTCTTTGTACTCTGTATCAAAGCCCTAAACAGCATATTTTCATAATTTGATTTTATCTATATAGAGAGTTTTGTAGGTTTTTTTTTTTCATTTTTTCCCCATAGGGCATGTGCTCTCACTGGAGGGAGACAAAGAAAGAGAGAGAAAGCGAGAAATCACCCCCACACACACACATGGGGAATGACCACACCACAATTTCCTCTTCTCATAATTCTATCAGGAGTTTGGGCATGCATGCACGCACACCCAGTATGATTTCTCAAGCCACCATGTCTGAGACTTGAACAATTGTTGGCTATATGGGACTCTAGAGTCTCAACCACCACACTACCTGCTGGCCCCAATTTTATCTATATTTTTATATGAAACATGTTTTCAATGGTAGTTTAAACTTTGCTTATGTGTTTCAGTATGCTTACATGTAAAAAAAAATCATGGACTGGTTATTACTTTTATTCACTTGTTTTCTTAATGATCATTTTTTCCAATAAAAATAGAATGTAAAGTATTAAATATTATTACCTCTAAATTTTTAATAATATTTTATAATTTTAAGTATTTAGAAAATGGGCAGGAGCAGCAGATGGAGAAATGGTTATATCACTGAACTCCTGTGGAGTTGACCGCAGTTTAAGTTTTTGATCCAGTGGCTTAAAACTCACACAGGGCACAGGTGCATGCATGCCCAAGATCTCAAGAGGAGAATGGATTGTGGCATGGCCATAACCCCTGTGAAGTGATTTCCTGCTTTCTGTCTCTCTGTCTCTCCAGCGAGTGCCCATGTCCTATAGCAAAAAATTTCTCTCAAAAAAAAAAATTAATTAATAATGGGAGCTAGCATTTGGCATGGTGATTAAAGCACTGGACTCCCACATGGCTGTTTGTGGTTCAAGTCCTAAACATAGTGGCCTGGAAATCACTCTGTGCCTAAAATCCAAGGAAGACAATAAAGGAGAGGGGATTGTGGCTTGGCCATCCCCCAGAGGATAATTTCTCCCTTTCCCTTTCTCTCTCTCTGTCTCTCTAGTGAGTGCACATAACCTGTAGCAAAAAAAAAAAAAAAAAAATCTTTAAAATATTCTATTAGTTGAGAATCAGCAGATGATGTAATGGTTACATCACTGGACTCCCATGTAGTCATCCATGATTTGAGTTCCAAAACTGGTGACTTAAAACTCACACTGGGCACATGTGCATATGTGCCCCAAATCCTGAAAAGAGAATGGAGGAAAAGAGATTGCTGGGGACCATCCCCCCCTTGAGGGTGATTTCTCACTTTCTGTCTCTCTGGCAAGCATACATGTCCTATAGCAAAAATGTCTCTTAAAAAAGAGATCGCTGGGGACCATCCCCCCCCTTGAGGGTGATTTCTCACTTTCTGTCTCTCTGGCAAGCATACATGTCCTATAGCAAAAATGTCTCTTAAAAAAAATTATTAATGGGATCAGCAAGTGGCATGGTGGTTGGGCTGCTGATGGACTCCAACACGGTCGACCATGGTTCAAGTCCCAGAACTGGTGGCTTGCTTTTATTCTCTCTTTCTCTCTGAGTCTCTCTGGTCAAGTTAAAGGATAATAAAAAAATAGATAAAATTAATTGAATAATTCCATTAAAAAGGAGAAAAATTGATTAATAGCAATAGAAAAATTACATTTATATATAACATATTTGTGCATAACTATTATGTATAGAAAAGTAAGTGAATGTGTCTATTTTAATATCAGTATAGGTAACTGTTGACTATGCAGAGGCAGGATATTTTAATTAGGTGCCCATTTATTCTCATCCTTTCTTTTTATTGTAAGACATTTTTTTTTCTTAGCCATCAGTAGCATTTGCACACTAAGTAAGGAGTAAAAGAGGAAGTAAATGTGACTTTAATATAAATCAATTTTTCTACTTCGGACAAAAATTTTGAAAGTAAAGTTGGGAATTGGAGATGAACATTGAATATTCATCTACAGTTGGCATTTATTGTGTCACTGGTAGTCCATCTTTCTGTGAATTGCAGAAAGGAATAGTCTATCCTAATCATTTGGATACCTCCTATCTTACCACTTTATTCATTAGTCTATGTCCTTAGCTTAAGAATTGAAAAAAAACATTTTAAGATTATCTAGTATTAGCTGAAGATTTAGAACCACATTTTTTCAAACAACAGATTAAAGAAGCTACAGCAAGCATCTCTATCTTTTAGTGGTGGTTATAAATAAACCTGTTGGTGGTGATTTTGTAAATTAATTGCTATCAAACTTACAAGAACTTTTTCCTAAAGAATAACAAGCTAAAATTCTAATGCATATCACTGCTCAATTGTTGAAGAATTTTTTCATAATGTTTACCTCCCCCATGAACATTTCAGACTTTGGTATTATGTCTTTGTATACAGAAACTTGTAATCCTGTAAATTTTCTAAGTTTATCTATATGCATGTTTTGAAATAATTGTGCAAAAAGTTGTACAAAAAGTTCCGTAGTTAACAGTAACATGAATTTCTCTGGCTGTATCTCATCCAGTAAGATTTATCATTATCTAGAAAAATAATAAGAAAGAAAATTGGGTTGGATTGAATTAAGTAAAGTATTAAAAGGATTATCATATAAATGCATTGATATTTGTTTTATTTTTTAAATATTATAGATTTGATATTTGTTTTATTTTTAAAATATTATAGATTGATTAGCATTGATTTTCTTTTAGTCAGACCCCAAACATTATCTACATTGCCTTGATTATCATGTCTATTATTCTTCTGTCCACCATATTTTGTTGTAATTTATTTGTTGATGCAAGTGAGTTGTTGTCCAGAGTGTTCGAGAGTCTAGATTCACTGACTGCATACACAACAATATGGGGTACACAACCTATTTCTCTGTCTTCTGCATTTTCTGTCCACTGTTAATTAGAAATAGATGCTTTATTTGATTCAAGTGTATTTATTTATGTATTTATTTATTTATGGCAGCACTCCTTCAGATATGAAGGTATACGCTTATATCAGGAAGCATATAATGTCTATTGTCTCTTATTTTATGTTAATGACCATTATGATCACAGTTTGAATTGATTATTTCAGTATAAATTTTTGAAATACAAATATAGGCTGACTCTGTTGTATTATTTCTCTTCAGTGCACTAGTAAGAGCACGTGTGAAATTCAATTACACAGGAAAAAGAATTACGACATTCTATCCCATAAACTGTGTCTATGTGACTTGTGGGATGCTGTGTGAAATATCTCCGAACATGAGCAAGAATGAACTAGCTTAAAGGGTATGATATGAAAAAAAAAAAAAAAAAAGCAATAATATCTGGAGAAAAGTTTAGTGAAATCAATTGTAAAATCCTCAAGGTAGAAAGGAACGTGGCCTATGCTTGGACCTCAGTCTGGGCCTGAGAAAATAGATTGTTGGAGATGTCACTGAGATAATGAAAACTGTAGGAAAAACATAATTAAAAATTGGGAAGGTAGGCTGAGGGTTCAGTCTGGGAAATGCTAACTTTGAGATGCCTCTTAATCACTCCAGTAGAAATGTCAAGTTGGAAATTGACATATGTCTCTGGAAACTGTTTGAATTTGGAGATATACATCTAGACCAGTTGTGATGTTATGGAGTTGGTTTTCAGGAATTTCAGACCAATAAAGTAGAACTGAACTTCAACTCACTGTGTCTTCAAAGAGAACTCTTTGTACTCCAGTCCCTACCTTAGTCCAGTTCTGGTAACTGGGTAATCATCCTTGTCCCTTTGCCTGAATAATTGAGTGAGTCACTGACCTCTTATCCAGGCCATTTAGCAAAAGAGATTTTGCCTATTTCCTATGGGTATTAAGACAAGAGGCCCTTTTCAAAAGTAAACTAGTCTTGCTGTATTTTAAATGATAGATCCCCTACCTCTATTGCAGAACCCTACAAGAGTTGGGGAATATCTTGCCTACGGTCTTATAAGATTGGTATTCTCTTTCATTCCTTTTCTAATCATAGAAACTGCCTGAAATGGTGAAATTTATAAAAATATAAGTTTATTTAGTTCACAGTTTAGAGGTCTAAAGTTTAGAGGCCTGTTCTGGAGGGGGTCTTGCTGAGTCTTGAAGCATCACATTACAAAGGCAAGATCTGATCAGCTATCTGGGTGTTTTTCTGTTCTAGTCTGATTCTTCTCTCTTTACAAATGTACCAGAATGCAATCATAAGGTCCCCACCACATTTAATGACTCCAAAAGATCTTACCTTTCAACACCATGAAACATCACCTTTATCACTAAATCTCAAACCATGAATTTTTGGAGAAAACACACCAAGCAATAGGCCTGAAATTTTAATGGCTAAACCTAGCTAAACAAGGGTTCTTATCATCAGCCTCCAGAGCAAAGGGGAAGGCAGAGTGTGGGAAGGAGAATAAGAACTGAAGTGCTACACCAAACACAGCTGAAGAAGGAGAAATTGGGGAGCGGCTACTCAATAGGGTGACTGACGAACTTCAGACAAGGAAGGTAGACCAAAGGGCTACATAATTGTATAAAAATTATTTTTAATAAGTTGGACTAAGTATGGCACCTTTAAAACTTTCCTGATAAAAATTGCATTTTCAGTGTAGGAGAGGGTGGAAAGTAGGAGGTAAGTAATAGGGGGTAAGAGGGAGGGTATCAGAAAAAACAAACCAACAAACTGTTTAACAGACACAAAAATAAAGTTATCTGTTGGTGATAATGTATCTGATTATGTCTTTGGTTCACTAATATGTACTGTATTCATGCTAGGAAAAACCATATTGTACACTGAAAAGACTTCCAGTGATTAAAGGTAAATTTTAAAATAAATAAAGAAATCATAAAGAAAAGTTTCAACTTATAGTTGGGAAGATGTTGCAAAAATGCTACCTGTCTTCTACAGTATCATTTGCCTCTATGTTTCTTTGTACAGAACTCTACTCTTTAACAGAGTATCTTATCATATTTGTTATTATTTTCTTGCCAAACCGTATACTAGATTCCCCTGTAGTCACCAGGCAAACTATGTTTGTGTTTCCTAAAGTGTGTTCTGTGGGACAGCTGTTAAGTTGTTCAAGGAAAGAAAAAGTCCTATGGCTAAATTTGCTTAGCAAACACTATTATATTCGCACCACTTGGAGCATTCCAACATCTATTAGAATATTCATAAAGGACATCTCAGAAACACATTGAGGTTTTTCCACAAAATTATTTTTATAAGCAATAATTATCAGTCACCAGTGAAAATTGTTATGTTCATAGGCCCTAGAAGAATGAGGCCTCAGAGAAGCCTGGCTCATGAAAGTGATATTTAAGGAGCCATTTCTAGAAAAGCTGGGGAGGAAGCTCATCTTTTTTTCACACAGCTGTGTCAACCAGTATAATAGCACACATCTTAATGCAGAATGTCCGGGTGCTGGTTCCTCCTGTTTTGATGCTGTGATTAACTGATACTCATTGACTTCCAGAGATATGCTAAGAGCATTGCTAGGAGGAAAACTGCAGTGCTGAGAGTATCCATGTAAACTATGTGTCTGCTTCATGAAGCCTTCACTGGGCACTTTGTCTTCATTAGTTTTCCTCTTTGCTGAACTCCCATAATATTCATAATTCCCATAATGCTCAGATATCGAATGGCTCGCTAGTCAATATCTAATTGTACACAGGCTTGTATTTCTGGTTCATTACTTCCATCCTTATAGGCTAATCATTTTTCACTTTTACATGCATGCCCCATATGTTTCAGTCACAACAAACTCAAAGAGTCCCCAAAAGCCTTCCTGGCAGTCATTCAGTTCTGTTCCTTTGGCTGAGCTATTTGGATGTACTTACCTCTTCTCCCCATCCTGGTCAATTATTACTGGCATTTCAATGCCATGGTCAGGTGTCACCCCTGTTGCAAAATTTCCCTTGATATGAAGAGTTACTCTGTCTTCTGGGTCCTCATGGTGCCTTGTATAAATGACACTTCATACTGAACATGCTATGGTAGGTAGTAAGTGTGAACTTCTATCACTCACTCCACCTTTCCTAGGAAAGGCAGAAGTGTCTGAATCATGTGTCTGTTTTGAGACTTCCTGGGATATTCAACTCCTCAGGCACAAAAAAAAAGAGAAAAAAAATTATCTTATTCATTCCTAGATGCTTAGGTTGTTTTTATAGCTTGGCTTTTATGAATAGCATCATGATATATATGGAGTGCAGATCTCTTTGAGACATTATCTTCATTTCTTTTGCATAGGTACCCAGAAGTGGGATTTCTAGATCATATGGTAATTCTAATTTTATTATTTTTTTTGTGGAACCTCATTTTTTTTCCATAATGGCTATACCAGTTTATATTTCTGACAGTGTAGAAGGGTTCTTTTTTACATACCTTTGTCGACATTTGTTATCTCATATCTTTTTCAAAATAATCATTCTAGCAATTATGAGGGGAAAACCCATGGTGATTGTAAATGAGCCATAAGAAAATCAAAGTGACTTTATATTGTACTTAGTCTTGGAGTTCATATTAATAGATTAAACTTTAGGAAAATCAGTCTAATTTCTTTTACTCACAATGAGTCTTACAGAAACTGACTTTTCACCTCCTTCACAACTAACTGATAGTGCCTAATGCTCCACTACAGTTAACTGATGAAAGACTTTGCAGAGTCTTCACAGATGCCATTAGCTCCTTCTGACATGACAAGGTGAGAAAATGTTATCAGTTCAAGTATTGAAAAGCCACGCAGAGGCCCTCACTACTTCAAAACCAGGGTTAGGAATTGTCATGACTGACTCCATTTTATTTCTTCTGCTTTGTTAATCATGGATTATCTTTATTCGCCTTGCAGAGAACTGAAACAGGCCATTCTATCCTATATGCCTAGACAACGACCAAGCCTTCTTGTGATTCTGCCCCAGGACAGTGAAAAGTTTGCCCTTTGTTTCTAAATGTATCTCACTCTGATGCCTTTCCTATATGTTTTGCATATTCCTCAATATTATGGCGATAGTTATGAACTCTGGTTCTCACCCCAGTTTTGGCTTCACTGAATAAATTCCCTTCCTTATTCATTAACTCTCACCTTCTTATTAAATGATGAGTGGCATGGGCCTGATGTCTGGTCCTCAGAATGAACGTCCTTGCCTGGTCAGCTTCAGTGTTTTGATTTGCATTTTCCAGATCCATCAGCTGGTGTTAAAAACAGAGATTGTTGGTCAGGGGTACAAATTCTCTTTTGGGTATAAGATAAATAATTCTGGGGATCTAATGACATGTGATGACTGAAATATTATTTATTACTATTTGCTATAGGGCGTGCGTGCTTGCTAGAAAGACAGAGAGACAGAGAAACAGAAAGCGAGAAATCACCCCCCAGGGGGGATGGCCATGTGGCAATCCCTTCTCCTCCATTCTCGTCTCTGGATCTTGGGCACGCACGCACACATGCCCAGCGTGAGTTTAAGCCACCAGATCTGGGACTTGAACCGCAGTCGAGTACATGGGAGTCCAGTGACACAGCCATTATGCCAACTGCTGGTCCCAAAATATTACTTATTTAAAATTTAATATAAGAAAAGATTTTAAGTGTTCTTATCAGACAAACTGAGTGTAAAGAAACCAATCTGACACCATCTCTGTGTCCCTCCACTCTTCCACCACATTCTAAAGTTATTCAGTACCAGATTTAGTGAGGTTTCTGGTTGAGTGGAATTATACTTGGCAGTCGTTCAGAGGTTCTAATGGGATAACTTGCTTCCTTGCCCTTCATGAGCAGTAGTGAGGCCGCTGCCCTTTGATCTTCTAGCCCCTGAATACTCATACCTTCCTCCCAGGTTAGTCCCTGATTGGCCCCTCTACATAAGGTCCCAGCTCACTGTGGGAGCGAGAGGTGGAAGCTGCAGCTGCATAATGAAAATCAACCTCCACTGAATGTATTCTACCATTCTATGAGTTCCCTCTGATACTAAACATTCATCAAACCTTCTATAATATTTCTTTGTATTTCAGTCTCAGAGATCATGATAGACACACACACACAGAGTCAAAACTACATGTGAAGAAAGATGGGTTATAACTCATTATGGTACTATTGCACAGTTCATACATAAAGCACATTAGATACTTTACATATATTATTATTATTTTTCAATCTTTTGGCATGAGGTGTGTGCACTTGCCAGAGAGAGAAAGGGAAAATGAGAAATCACTCATGTACCTGTGGCTGAGCTGGAGTGATTCCACTGCAGGAGGGATAGGATGTGCAGCACAGTTCCGTAAAGTATGAAATCTCAAAATCCTCCTGGGTGGGCAGAAGGCAGCTGGAGGTCTGAGATGATCTTTCCGCCTCAGTTTGTCTCACTGACTGCTGAGGCTCCCTGTTTCATGGTGTGGGCTCAGGGATTAATAGAGGCAAAGGGATGTGGGAGGGCCAGTTCAGGGCATACCTGGGGTAGTGGGAAAGCAGTAGGAGGTCTGAGGTAGCCTTCCTGCCTCCACTGGTGTCCCGGACCGCTGTTATTGCTTTGCTCCGAGGTGCAGGCACGAGGAATCAGTGACAGAGACAGGCTCCAGTCTTTGGGCTCCAATCTGTTTTTTTTTTTTTTTCCTGGGCTCCAATCTTTTTTTTTTTTTTTTCCCTTCTTCCAATTCCTAAGGGACAGGAAAGAATCTGGCCTTCCCATTTTTCTTCTTTCTACTTAGCTTTCCTATGTAAAACCTTGCCTGAATTGCCTGTTAATATGCTTAAAGAAGAAAATTGAGAATAGAATTTAGATAATTGTTTCTAAAGAAAGTAGCTTAGATGGAACATAATGATCTTACTGTAAAATTCTATTTTTGAATGTAAGAGAATGAATGTTAAAACTCCTAATTTTCTCTCTTCTTCCAACAGACCCAGGGATATGACTACTAGGGGCTGACTAGAGTGAAAATCATGTAGTAGAGAAAGCTAAGAAAAAAAATTGTATTAATAGTCTTTGAAACGTTCTTCTTGTTAAAAAGGCGAGTTTTTCTCTTTGGGGAGGTAATCTCTGCACCTGTTACTCCTTTACTTTTTCCTATTTCTACCTTTTGAATCATATGCCTGTCTTTTCCCACCATTATATTTGGAAGCGCATAACCTGTTTAATGTCAGAGGCTCACAGCTGGAGAGCCATTTGCCTTAGGACGAATTGTACCTTAAATCTCAACCATATTTGATTTAGATATTTAGATGATACTTTGGACATTAGACTTTTGGATTGATGCTGGAACATGTTCAGACAATTAGAAAAAATCAGGTGGAATAAATGTAGTTTTCATGGAAGAAGCATATGAATTGGGGGTAGGATAGAGGTGGTAGGCTGTGATCTAAATGTTTGTATCCCTACAAAATTCATTTGTTGAAATCATAACTGCCAAGGCGATAAAATAAGAAAGGGGCTCCAAAGGGATTATGAGGTGATTAAGAACAGAGCCTTGACTAAGGGGATTTAATGCCTTTATAAAGGAAGCCCAGGCTGGCCCTTCTCACTGTTTGAAGACAGCAAGAAGGTGTCATCCATAAGCCAGAAAGCGGGCCCTCACTAGACACCTAATCTGCCAGCGTTTTCATCTTAGACTTCCTAATCTCCACAACTGTTGGAAATACATTTCTATTAGTTATAAGTTACCTTTTTATGGTGTTTTGCTTCAGCAGCCAGAATAAATTAAAAATTTGCTATATTTTGTTAAGTACCTGGTATGATATAAATAAACCGTTAGGTTTTACTCTGGGAAAATCCATTCTATGGATTATTCTAAATCCATTCTAGTGAGTTATTCTAAATAACACATTTCTTTCTCATGTATTTTCCTCTTCAAATGGAATTCAAACAGGGGAAGAATTCTAACAGCACAGACTCAAAACAGCATGCATACTGACAAACTTCACTCACTAGGTATTATCTGAAAATAAATGAAACAAAAAAATAACATTTTCAAGGTTTGATATTGGCTTAATTCCACTCACCCATACACTTAAAGTTTGGTATTTTGAAGTCTGAATTTCTAGAGTCTAGACTAAATTTGTCAGTGTTCTTTCTGTTGTGGCATCACACAAACCCACAGTGAGGCAAGGTTATTCTCACTTCTCACTTCTTATTTGTCAAAAGTGTACTGAGTCACCAAATATAATTTAAATGCATCTTATAAGATTATTCCAAACAACTTCAAAATAATCTAGCCTTTTAAGTTTTTTAAAACATTTTACAGACTGCAAACAAGACTTCAAGAGAAAATTCAACCTTAATAGCTTCTATACATAGGCGAGCACTTGATTTTGTGTGATTTACAGATTTTTGCATGCATATTCCCAAATTTATCTTTCTATTACAACCCAAATCTAGCATTGATAAAGAAAATCATTAGCTGTCCTTATCCCTGGTTAAAAGGGAATTTATATGCAACAAAGACACCATTCGGAAATGTGTTAGGAACTGATTATATCTGAAGAGCATACGAGATAGTGCTGTAAAATAAATTATATCCATGTAGAATTTTTCTCATTTCCATCTGATTGGTCCTGCTTCAAAAATTTCATCTTTTCATTTCTTTATCAGCTACATCTATCAATTAAGCATGTATGTTTGCAGGTTGTGAAAAATTTGTTGCTACATAAATTCAGCAGAAGATATAGTTTAACTATTTTTGAACTAGGTTAAAAGCATCAGAGTTCACTCATAATGCAACACCATCTTCTCACTTTGATAACTCTCATATAATACTAGAGCCAGAAATAATAAAGTCTGATAAAAAGCTCTTTACCAGGTTAGGAAAATATGGAATTTGTCATCATCCCAAACAAACTTCTTGAAGGAACAAACATGTTTTCTGACTCCAGTCCTGGGTATGATTAGTTAATTGTACCTTTTTTTCTTGCAAATCATCACTTTCCTACTCAGCATGGTCTTACTGACTCTGTTTCCTCCCTAAGCAAGATGTTCTTTCATATCTCTCACCATGCTCAACCTCTTCTTACATTTTCACCTTTCAGGAGGAGCAAATTCTTAAAGTAAAAAAGGAGACAACTCAAATACATGAGCTTTTATTTTCTTTATTAGCATATATCAGCAAAAATTTTGTTTTATGAGACTATCATTTCAATTTTGGTTTTTGTGTCATAAATGGAAGCAAAGAAAAATGTTATAAAATTAAACTCCACATAGAAGAAAAAATAGAGAAATCGAGAAAATATATGTACATATACACATGATAAAGTTATTAAGAAAGATGAATTTAAAATTTAAGTCAGAAGAAAAATTCTTCCAGGGAGCAACAGAGGAGAGTTAGTAAGTCATGAACATACCAGGTACTCTTGTTATTCAGCACAATGTGGTTGTTCTCTGGGAAAGGTGTAAATGTAGAATGCAGGAAAATCAGTATTTAAATGGTTAAATTTCAAGTCACTTTTTAATTTATTTTTCTTTTATTGTCAGAGAGCATGTGTACCACCAGAGAGAGAAAGAGCCTCGCCACTGGGGCAGACTACAAAAAGGAGACTTCCAAAAGTTCATGGAAAAGGGGAATCAATTACAAGTTTATTTGGGGAAAATTTTTAAAAAATCTATGCAAAGCACCTTCATAATATCAAGTTTTATATTTATAAAATTTGATATGAAATTTTGCCTGGTAAAGCGGTTTTTGGTATCTATTAATGTGGTCTATGTGAAATGCCTGCTTTCCTTCCACGTCTGGAATTTGTGTACGAAGAATGCAGAGAGTACCTACATAACCAGCCCTGAGTAAAATCCCCAAGTACTGAGTCTTTATGAGCTTTCCTGGTAGACAATATTTTACACAGGTTGTCACGATTCAGTGCTGGGGGAATTAAGCACTGCGTGTGTGATTTCCTGGGTAAAGTGCTCTTGGAAAATTGCATGTAGTATCTTCTATCCTACTTCCCATGCTCTTTTTTCTTTACTATTTTGTTTTGGGTCCTTATATTTTAACATCTTCGCTGTGAGAATGGATATATATTGAATCAGTTGAGTCCTCCTCTAGTATGCTTTTGGGAATCTCTGCAAGCACTGCATATATTTGGTATGCATTTAAATGACTTCTAATTGTAAATAATATAATAAAAATCTGTATTTTTTTGGCCTGCAAATTTGATTAGGTCCTTGGTATAGATTTCTAAGGCTGAATTCCTTGTGATAACATACGAGTTTTAAATTTATGATTTATGCTATCAAATGGTATTGTAAAATTATAATCCAGGTGGAGTGGCAAGTGCCCATAGTCTCAGCTGCTTGGAAGTCTGAAGCAGGAGGATTGCAAGTTCAAGGCTGGCCTGGGCAACATAGTGAGGCTGTCTCTAAAGAAATCATATTTTAACCCACTGTGTTGATTTACTTAAGAAAAATAATTACAGTCACATGATGGGAAGGACCAATCTCTATATCAGAAGTGAGTACACAGCTAAACTATTAATTTTAATATATAACCACAGATATGTTAAACATGTAAACTTTCCCTGAAATTGGAAAAAATAGGTAATTTGATGAATGAAAAATAGTGTCTTGCTATTGGTTATTCAATCTTTTTCTTATGAAAATTTCCTTAAATGTTTATTTTCAAGGACTATTTATGGGACAGCGCTTTTTGAAACTACTTACAATCTAAAGCAACTATTTTTATAACAAAATAATAGGCTTAATTAGAAGAAGGGTGCTTTGTTTTTGTTTTTGTTTTTCTGGGTATTTTGCCATAGGGTACATGTGCACACCAGAGAGAGAAAGAGAGAGGGAAAGTGAGAAATCATCCCATGGGGGATGACCATGCTGCAATCCCTTTTCCTCCATTCTCTTCTCTGGATTTTGGGCATGGGTGCCACACAAGTGGCACACAAGATGCTAGGTCTAGGACTCAAACCATGGCTGTCCATGTGGGAGTCCAGTGCCTTACCCACAATGGCACCTGCTGCCCCAATATAGGCATTTTTAATAAACTAGGTAACTTTCTCTTATAGTGCTAGTCTGGTACCTTCTGTGGAATGAAACGTTCCTGAATGGATGCTACGTATACTTTCACTGTGCATGTGTAAGTTTATGTAATGACTGACACTTCGGTGGAGGGAAGGAACTACTTCTTTTTGTCCCTTCCTCTTTAAATATGTGGTACTAAATTATTTTATTTTCTCTATGTATTTTCTCTATTTCCTTAGTTTCTTCTCTTCCAAGATTCAAAAGCTATGCAAAGTTTTTGGCTTTCAAGTATAAAAATATCTTGCTTAGCTTGACATTTGGGACATTTACAGTCCTACAGATTTACATATTTTAAAATCAGGGGGCGATGAATTATGTTCTTTTCTCAACACCATATTGGTTACACCTTCTTCATGGCATGGTATACAGACTTCAAAGACAGCCTTTAGTGATCTCTGCTTCCTGGTATTAATAGCCTAGTGTGATTTCCTCCTCTTGAGTATCTGGCTTATAATCAATAGAATATAGGAACTTTGAGCATGCATCATTTCAATAATTAGTTTGGATAAGATTGTGACTTCCATTTTTCTAGTCAGCTTGTTCCATTTGCTCTCCTTGCTCACGCTTTGATGAAGCCAGCTGCCATGCTCAAGAAGCCCACATGGAAAGGACCAGGAAAATGGCTTCTGGCCAATTTGTGTGCAGAGTTAAGGCCCTAAATCCAGAAACTGACAAGAACCTAAAATCCTGCTGAGAACAAGATGAGCTCAGAAGTGAACTCTTCCTTAGGCAAGCCTCCAAACAAGAATCCATTTTGGTGTCAAAGCCTTGGCTGCAGCCTCATAAGAACCTGTGAAGAGAGGTCCCTGCTGTACTTTGCCTGGATTCCTAAACCACAGGAACTCTGAGGTATAAAGAGGTAATGTTTTAAACTGCTATTCTCTGGGGTACATTGTTACCTAGGAAGTGATTACAAAGACACAGCAGGTTCCTTTAATCATCAAAGTTTCTCTTCCAATGTACTCTGGGGTCTGTCCTATTAGTAATCTTCAGAGGATCTGTCTCTTCCACTTTATGAACTTTCTGGTGGAGCCCTGCGCATGTTTAATGTTTACATTTACATTGTAAATAATTTAGGCATAGCAATCCACACTGATTAGTTCTGGGAATAGTGAGAACACCTCCTAAAATTCAAGTCCCTAGAATCAGCCACAGGCCAAACTTATAAGCAGCCTTTCTGAGGACAGCAGTCTCAGAACTATTACGTTAACTTCCTGCATAGGCAGCTAAAAGGAATAGCTGAAAGCTTTGTGTATAAGTAAATACACAGCAAATTAACCTCATGAGTCCTTAGTAGCTGCAGAGTAAATGAATAGTAAAAAAAAAGAGTGCTGTTAATTTAGAAAAAAAAAAGCAAATGACAGGTAATAATTTGGGAATTAGACAAAGACACAAATGGAAATCTAGAAGAATAAAAGTTACAGGTTGAAGGAGATACCTATGTGAAGACAGTAGTCAGGATTAGGAGGTTAAGATACACTTAAATTAAGGGTATTCGGAGATGAGTTTGGAAAAATCAAATGTGTGTATTGAGTTTACAGGCGTCATACAATGAGCTGACAAATGCTCTTCCCTTTCCTGTTTTTTGAAAGAGTTTGTATAGGACAGTGACTTTTTCCTTTATAATTATTTGATATAATTATCAGTGAAGCCATTTAGACTTAAGATTTTCTTGTGGGAAGATTTTAACTATTACTTAATATCCGAAATTGGTAAGAGTCTCTAAAATGCTCTAGTTCTTGGTAATCTGGTTTTAGTAATTCAGTGTTGGTGTCTAAGAATTATATTTCATTTAAATTGCCTGAATTGTTCACATAAAGTTAAGGTTTTTGCCATAGCTTGTATGTGTTCCCAAAAGAGAAAGAGAGACAGTAAAAAGAAAAGTGAGAAATCACCCCTGAGGGACATGACCATGCCACAGTCCCTTCTCCTCCATTCTCCTCTTGGGATTTTGGGCACACACACACACACACATGGCTGGCATGATTCTCAAGCCACCAGGCACAGGACTCCACTTGAAGGCAACCACATGGGAATCCAGTGCTTTAACCTCCACTCCACATGCTGACCTCAGCCATTATATTATTTTAAATACTTTGGACTTCTGCAAGGTTGGTAGCAATATCCCTTCTTTCTAATTTTGTATCTTCTCTCTTTAAAGAGTAAAATTTTGTTGGGAACCAGCAGTTAGCGTAATGGCTATGTCGCTGGACTCCCACGTAGTCAACCGCGGTTCACGTCCCGGACCCAGTGGCTTAAAACTCATGCCGGGCGCGTGTGCGTGTGTGCCCAAGATCCCGAGAGGAGAATGGAGGAGAAGGGATTGCGGTGTGACCATCCCCCCTGGGGGGTGATTTCTCGCTTTCTGTCTCTATGTCTCTCTCTGTCTGTCTGGCGAGCACACACGCCCTATAGCGAAAACCTCTCCAAAAAAAAAAAAAAAAAAAAGAGTAAAATCTTGTTTTCATTAATTTTCTCTAACATCTGTCTTATTTTTACTCTGATCTTTACTCATTCTCTTTTTATTTGGTGTTTGATTTACTATCTTTTTTATCAAGTTTCATAAAATGGGAGCTTAGATTATTAATTTTAATTATATCTTCCTTACTAATAAAAACAAAGAAGCTATAAATTTTCTTCTAAAGTATATTTTAGTTTTTTC
Source organism: Tupaia belangeri chinensis (assembly GCF_000334495.1). Taxonomy (NCBI): domain Eukaryota; kingdom Metazoa; phylum Chordata; class Mammalia; order Scandentia; family Tupaiidae; genus Tupaia; species Tupaia belangeri. The sequence continues at coordinate 727,088 of NW_006207133.1, forward strand.
CTCTTTTAGTTTGTTATGTTTTAATTTGGTTTACAACTAATATACTTACTGATAAGGTTGGACTTACATCTGCCCTTTTGCTATTGTTTTATATATATAGCTCATGTCTTTTGTTACTCTAGCCCTTCTCTATTGCCTTCTTTTACATTAAGCAAATATATTTGGTATACCAATTTTATTTCACTGCAGAATTTTTAACTATAGTTTGAATTCTTTGGTTGCCTAAAAAAGTACACTATTATTCTTAATTTACCATGATCTACCTTAGAGTAATAATTATTTAATTTGGGGACAAGCAGATAGGGTAGCAGTTTCATCGCTGGACTCTCACATGGCTTATGGCTGTTTGAGTCCCAGATCTGGTAGCTTGAAAATCATGCCAGATGCATGTGTGTACATGCCCAGGATCCAGGACTCAAACAGTGGTTGGCTACATGGGAGTCCAGTGACATAGCCATTACACCAACTGCTGGTCCCTCTTTTTACTCTTAATATAACTGTAGAATATGAATTTTTTTCACATTGACTTTTTTCTCTCTTATTTTAAGCTAATTTTTTAGACCAAATCTCCTCCTTTCTCATAATATCACTGAACTCTCTTCTAAGACACATTTAAAGTAAATGTATTTTTTTACTTCCTACTTTGCTCAGTATTTGGAGGAATTGCATTAGTGAATATTTGATTATTTTGTTCTCAAATATCTAACCTTCCTTCCTGTTTTACAGAAACCTTCTATTGCTTATTAATGTCAGTGGGATGTAATGTCTTACTTTCCTCAACAGAATAAGGGTGGGTGTTCTTTTGTTTCTTTATTTTTTGGAAGAAGCGTTTGACCCGGTTAGCCAATTATACATTCTCATCAAGGTCTCCGAGTCTAACGCAGCCATCACAGAGACGAGCTGATGCCTGGACTGTGTCCTTTACTGCCAGAATCAGTGATGGAGGCAGCAATTAAATCCTGGCCGGGTTAATTCTGCTGCCAAACTCTGGAATCTTTAGTCCTTATTTTGCAAGATTCTCATTAATTTCAAGTTCTTGCAATAAATCTTTTGTCTTATACTGCCAAAGTTAGATTAATCTTAAAAAAACACACAAAACAAAAATCCTGAATGATGAAAGTATTCTCAAAACTACGATGGTAGGCTCAATAAAGATACTGCCAAATGTATACTACCACTTCTGCAGCATCAGGCACGCATTCGCTCATTCGCCTTTGTAAGTTGATTCATTCGCTTTGAGTATCACAGCTTGGTATAATGAACATGGGTGCTGCTAGCAGGCAGAACTGGGTTCAGATTCTGACTTCTTGAGTAGAATATGTCATAAATAAATAATTTAGTTCAAATTTTACTGTACAGGAGAAAAAAACAATGAATTCAAGATCAGAAAATGCATTATTAGCTCTGTCTCAAAGCAACTTTGTAATCTTGAGTAAGCTTGAGTAAAGCTTGAGTAAAGCTCATATCTTACTGAGTTCATCTATAAAAAGTGTTATTTAGGTATGCTTTTCAAGGCCCTTTCTAAGTCTAACATCGCATAATCTACCTGAAATCCAATTTCCCTTTTGAAAACTGTTATTGTATTTTGGAAACTTTCTGTGTATATGTGTAAACACTAGGTATTTTATATGGTTAATTTTATTCCATTTATTTATTTACTTATAAATTATAGCTACACACACACACACACACACACACACACATACACATATATTTATTTATTTACGAGGTATGAAGTGATGCTGTGATTTTTTAACACAGGGCAGAATGATGAAATCAAACTAAATAATGTATTAGCTTCCTCAAATATTTAACTTTTTTGTGATGAGAGCATTTAAAATGTACTCTTTTAATGATATTGAAATATACAGTATTCAATTATTAGCTAAATTTTTTGTCAGTATTTTTTGTCAGTTTTAAAATACATCATTAGCATGGCATTTTATAGAAGAGACCATTTATACACAGAAAGGTAAGCAGCTTGCATGATCATAGACCCTTGAAAAATATGCTGAGTGTATTTTTGCATACCCAAAGTCCCCAGAGGAGAATGGAGGAGAAGAGATTGGTGTGGCCATTCCACCCCCACTTGCCTTCCATGTGTTTCTCTTTGGCCAGGGCATGCACCCTATAGTAAAAGAAAGAAAGGAAGGACAAAAGAGAGAAAGAAAGAAGAAAGAAAGAGAAAAAATTACTACCAAAATACCAGCTTGTATATCTGGCCCCAACTTCTGATTCTCTCCTAGACTATGCTGACCAGATCAAAGAAGGGCTTAAGCTTCAAAAATGTACAATAAAGCCTTCATGAGACTCACCATGATTCTGGAACAAAGTCTATTTCTTTTCCTAATGTCTAGGGAATCACATTTTATATATCTTGGCTAGCTTCTTAATTTGCAGCTGTCTTCATTATTCTTTTAGTGGCAAGTTCAGTCATCTTTTGATGATTTAGATAGGCTATAATGGTTTTGTTTTGGAAAACGGATGTCAATGTAACACTTAAGGACAACCTAGGGTTGTGAACCGAACATGGGAGCAGTTACAGAGTCTATCAGCCTAATTAAATAAATAATTTTGTAAGGATAAAATTCACAATTTCCAGGAACTGGTGGGTAACACTGGCACGTAGACTAAAGTCCACAGCTAATACAAAAATGAAAGCCAGTATAAATCATCCCTTTATGGAGAAGTGGATAGAATTGTCAAGCAAATTAACAGTGCATTTGTAACTGACTTAAAATGCCAAGTAACCTGTAAGCTTCTTAAATCTTCATAAGCAACTAGAGGGATTGATATTTTGCAGATATTCAGTCAAAACTACTAAATTGTAAACTGGCTGGAAAAGTTTGACTTAAAAGAGCTAGTTCTCCACTGTATATCACCTATTGGTACTCCAAATTTATGAAAAAATATTGACTCAAAATATTGAAAGCAAGAATCAATGTAATTATAAAAGAAACAAAGTCCAAGATACATAAATACTTGGCTAAAAAGCATTATTTCCGATCCCCAAGGGTAAAAGAAAAGACATGCAACCACCTAAAACGATGAAAGTGAAGTGGCAACACAGTGTGTGTCTGTGCTCATGCGTCCGTTAAAATGTGATCCTGACTTGCTTTATATCTGGGATAGCTTGGGCATTTCCGGTCAGAGCCTCGTCTCTCTCTCACCCAAATCTAAATGATGAGAGCTAAAATGGAGGCAAATATTAGTAAAATGCATCTACACTCAAACCCAAAATTACCATTGGTCATGCCGAAATCCAGGGCAGAAGTAGGAGCAAGTCAAATCTCACTATTTAAAAATTTTCAAATAGCGGGACCAGTAGTTAGCGTAATGGCTATGTTGCTGGACTCCCATGTATTCGACCATGGTTCGAGTCCCAGACCTGGTGGCTTAAACTCACGCCAGGCGCGTGTGCATGCATGCCCAAGATCCCAAGAGAAGAATGGGGGAGAAGGGATTGCAGCATGGCCGTCCCCTCTGGGGGGTGATTTCTCGCTTTTGTCTCTCTGTCTCTCTGGCAAGCGCACATGCCCTATAGCAAAAAAAAAAAAAAAAAAAAAAACTTTTTAAAAATAGCTAAAGGTGTATTTGGTTAGAAGAAGAACCTGAGTTAGGATCTCAGCTCAGCTATGATATTGCCAAGATGATTTTCCAGTTCATTGGTTTATCTTGACATCACATTCTATGTTACTATCTTTCTAACCCATCCCACTTTGTTCTTCTTTCCTCACCATTTCCACTCTCTCCTTCTCACCATTCTTTCCTTTATGATTTCACTCTTCTGCCCACATATACCTCTTTTTTTTTCTGTCTCATAAAATTTTCTAGGAAAAATTATACAGTATTATTTGACACAAGAAAAATTATATTAGTAGAAGCTATGGTTACAAAATAACATTCTAGAAATGATAAACAGAAGCAATTTATTTGGAAAAAAAAAAAAAAAACCTGATTAATGAATCAAGGTAGTAACTTAAGTGAGAAAGAATTTGTGCTAAATTTTAAAATTCTGGGCCAGGCTGAGGCACAGTGGTAAAGTGCTGCTGAAGCAATGCTGGATCCATATGGAAGGTTGGGGGTTGATTTCCTAGTTGACCATGTACTCAGGACATGTGTGCACATGATCCTGGCTGGGAGGGGTGTGAGGGATCCTGGTGTGGGACCCCACTGAGGGTGCTTGTCTTCCTCTCTCTCTCTCTCTCTCTCTCTCTCTCTTTCCTTCACATTTATGAAGAAAGAAATTGTAAAAATGAGTGAAAAGGAAGATATGATAACAGAGTTTAAGTACAGATACCAGAGACTGTAAGGGAGAAGCGTGGATAGTAGAGAGAAAGTGGGAGAGGCAAAAGGAACATTTAACAGACAAAAGAATGTAAACCTGTCTGTTAAAAGAGAGAGAGAGAGGGAACCAGCAGTTAGTGTAATGGCTATGTCGCTAGACTCCCACGTAGTCGACCGCAGTTCGTGTCCCGGACCCGGTGGCTTAAAACTCACGCCGGGCGCGTGTGCGTGCGTGCCCAAGATCCCGAGAGGAGAATGGAGGAGAAGGGATTGCGGCATGACCATCCCCCCTTGGGGGTAATTTCTCGCTTTCTGTCTTTATGTCTCTCTCTGTCTGTCTGGCGAGCGCACGCGCCCTACAGTGAAAATCTCTCCAAAAAAAAAAAAAAAAGAGAGAGAGAGACTTGTAATTTTTGCTTTATAAAAATAAATAAACAAATTGAAATAATTTAACTGGCATATAAAAAATTAGCCCACAAAATAAAATAGACTAAAAAACTTTCTAGAAGAATCTTTTTAGATGACATTTATTTGCATTTATATTATCTAGATAAAAGCATTTTGTTCAAAGTGCTCTCAAGAGTTAAAACATTCTCACTATTTTAATCCATAGACATTATTCAAAACTTGTTTTAAAAGTTGAACTAGATGACCTTTAAAACCATTTCCATTTCTAAAGCTGATTTTTCTGGTATCCTATTAGTCCAAGAAAGTTTCTCATAAGGTATAAAGACAGCATTTCTTGGTAGATCAGTGCATATTATAGGTCAAAACGTGTTTAAACTTTCACGGCTCAGTGGTGTAAGACTTGAACACAGCCTTATTTTTAAGGGAATCATAAATAAACATATGGAATTTTGCAGTCAGGTTTGCAAACTTAAGTTGTCATAGAGTCAAAAAAAATGTTCATAAAGAGAAAAAAGTAGCTTCACATAGTCAGGAAAATAGAAAGCTATATTATAACTTCATTCCCACTTGGAAAACTGGTCCTTTTTCCATCAGATCATAGTTGTCTCTTATTTTATCTGAACATGTCCATCCCAATAGAGAAAATGAGAATGTTTCAACCTTGTAAAGATGCACAGCTGCTCAGGCTAGCCTTCGCTTTCCCTGCTGGGGAGACGCGAGGTGCATGATTCAATCAAACCATCACCCAGGCCCAGGCGTGATCATGTAGAAGAAACACATGCCTGGAGGACTATGTTCTTTGCAGATTGTTTACAGAGAGCAAAAAGTTTTCCTTCCAACTGAGGAAAACAAAATCTACAACTATTCCACCCAGGAAGTAATTGAGTAGCTGCTGTGCAGGTTTTAGGGAGAAACAGAAGTAGACTCACCTGGAGAGAATTGTCAGTCATTTCTTCCGCTCTGTGCCTAAGGCTAATGCATATACAAAAACTGGCCCCAAACATCTTCTTTTATATTTCAGAGAAAAAGAAAACCTTGCAAAAAGCAAGCATGCTCTGAGGCCTTAATCTTTTGGAATGCCTCTCTAGTCTCATTCGCCCACCTCTCTTCAGGGAAGGATCTTCTCACTAATCCTCCCCTCTCTCTTTTCCTTTTTTTAAAATAAAAACTTGTATGATTGTTTGCTTCTTTAATTTTTAAATTTCAGTTTCTTTTATACATTCAATCACATGTTACCTAGCTTGCAAAATGAATATTCTAACATGTGTACATTTCTCACTAGTCCAGTTAACAATACTATGAAGTTATCTTCAATAGATAATAGTCCATTTCTTTATCCCATAAATGACTTGCCTCTCTATTTTTCTCCTTAATGTCCTTCCTCATACTCTAATCATTCACCCGCCCTTTTCTCACCCCCTCTCTCTTTTAACAAGCATTAGTATAGGTGAGTTGCATCCTTTTAAGTATACACAAAGGGAAGCTAAACTCTTACATGAAAATATCTTGTGCAATACTGTTAATATAGAAATTGTTTCTTATGCAAGGATTTTTATTGGTAGTAATATTTGTGAGGAAGGTCACTGCTTATTCGTGATGCATCAGGGCATCTCAGTAAGTCCAGATACTTTTGTATGGCCAGGCATTCTTATTTTACATGGATATTTAAAAACTTTAACTTATTTATTTCTTCTAAGAGTGAGAGAGACCAGAGAATGAGAAAGACAGAGAGACAGCACTTCTAACAAGTCTTGATTCTACAAATCACCCCCCACCTTTAGCCAGCCCTAGATCATGGGCATACACATACCCAGTGTATTCACAGAGGTCTCCAGATGTGAACATAGAACCTTCCCATGTGGGTAGCCTCATAGACCTTTTTGAGTTACTGTCACATCACCATCTAGCACCTGTTATGAGAAATATTTGAATCAACAGCAATAGTAGGTATACAAATGACTCTCTATTAAAGAAGCTTCCAGCAAGGCTTATCCATGTTCTTAGATAACTGGCTTCTAGACATAAGCAAGTATTTAATAGAAAAGCAAAATATTCTTTCTCTTAGCCGACTTTAAATGAAAAAAAAAAAAAGAGATCACATTTTTGTTCTTGTTGCATCTTCATAACCAGAAATGATCATAATCCCAGGCACATTGATCATTATCAGTATTTGTTATTTGTCTTGGTAATTTATCAGTTGTGACCGTATCTGGTTTCAAGAAAACCTGAAAAAACACGCCCTAAACAACCAAAAGCTTTATTATTTTCTTCACAAAGAAGTTCAGAAAGAGATAGTACAGAGCTGGTTTAATGGTTCCTTGATACTCTAATGGCACCTAGTCTTCTTTGTCTCATTGACTCTCTGCCTTCGGTGTTTGGCTTTCATCTTCATACTCAAAAGATAGCAGCGACATCTCCAGGTATCACATCCGTTCTCTAGGCAAGAGGACCACGAAAAACAAGGGGAAAGGGAAACAAGATCGGTGTCAGTTGAGTCTCTCTGTATGTGAAATGCAATAGGTCTCCTAGAGGACCTAAGTAGTAATTCCTCTTTTATTTCACCTGCCAGAATAGAATCTCATGGTTTGTTTCTTGGATTTCAGTTCTGTTTCATTGGTCAGTGTTTCAGTTTGTATGCCAGTATCATTTGGTTTGTTGATAGTTGCTTAATAATATATTTTCAAATCAGAAAGTGGACTCCAGTTTTGTCTTTAGTCAAGGCTGCTTTGACTTTTCAGAGTCTGTTATGGTTCCATATCAATTTTAGATTTTTTTTTCTATTTCTGTGAAGTTTGACATTGGAATTTTGATAGAGGTTGCACTAAATCAGTAGATTGCTTTAGGTAGTATTGACATTATAGCAGTATTAATTCTTCCACTTTGGAAACATAAAATCTCTATTTATTTTTATTAAATAAAAACTTTCCATCTATGTTATGTAGTTTTCAGCATACAGATCTTTTATTTCCCTGGTTAAATTAATTCCTAACATTACCAGCCCATGGTGTAGTGGTTAAGGTGTCTGGATTCCACATGGCCAACTGTACGGTTTTAATCCAAGACCCAGTGGCCTGAAAAACATTCTAGGCATGTGTGCATTCTTGCCAAAAATCTCAAAAGGAAGAAGAAATGGAGGAGAAAGGATTGTGGCATGACCAATTCCTGTGGGGAGTGCTTTCTGGCTTTCCCCTCTCTCTTTCTGTCTCTCTCCTGTGAGACTGTGTGCCCTCTGGCAAAACTTACAAACTAAATAAATGGAAACTAGCAGATGTCACAATGGTTATGTCACCAGACTCCCATGTAGTCAACCACAGTTCAAATCCCAGACCTGGCGGCTTAATATTCATGCCAGGTGTGTGTGCATGCATGCCCAAAATCCTGAGAGGAGAATGGAGGAGAAGGGATTGTGACATCGCCATCACACATGGGGGTTGATTTCCTGTTTTGTATCTCCCTGTCTCTCGAGCAAGCTCATACACCCTATAGCAAAAAGCTTTCTTTAAAAAACCTTTTTAAATATAGAAATAAATAAATGAATAAATAATTTATTCCTCTTTAATTTCACTTTTATGCTATTGTAAATAGAACTATTTTCTTACTTTTTTTTCCAGAAAATTGCTGGTTAACAGAAACACTACTAATGTTTTATGCTGATTTGTGACTAATGCATTTATCAGTTTTAGCAGTTTTTGTTTGTGAAGTCTGATCTTAGAAGAAAAGCTTTGAATGTTTTACCACTATGTATGATATTAGCTATGGGTTTGATATTTATGAACTTTATGGTGTTGAGAGACATTCCTTCTATACCAAATTTCTTGAAAGATTTTTTCATGAGTGGTTGTTAACTTATGTCAAATGTTTTCTGTGTCTGCTGATATGACATACAGTTTTGTTCTTCCTTTTGTTAATGTAACAAACTTGTTTTTTAATGTATGTTGAGCCATCCTTACATGCTTGACATAAATCTCATTAATTATGGTGAATGATCACTTTAATGTGGTGTTAGATTGAATTTACTACTATTTTTGAGAATTTTTACAGCTATGTGTACAGATGTGTTTTACATATATGTATATTGTCCTGTAGTTTTGTTGTTGTTGTTGTTGCTGTTGTTTTATTTTTTTCCTTGCAGTAGCCTTGTCTGACTTCATTATCAAGGTACTCTGACCTTGATAATGTAAGGTCATAAAATAAGTTTGAAAATATTTTCTTCTTTTCAGTTTTTATAAAAGAAGTTTACTAGTCTTATCTACCACAGTCATAGACAATGTCATATATCCTCTATAAAAAATGCTTACTTTTATTTAATATAGAATCCTGGTGAACTGTTCAGGAATAATCATTTATAAATCATATATCTAGGTTACTGAATTAGTTTCTGCACTACAGAAAATTGTTGGGTTCAAGACAATTAATTATATATAACTATAACATGTATATTCTAAATATCATGATGTATAACAGAGACCCAGGAATAACTTTATTGAGTAATAAATGTAGTAATAGCTTGCACGTTTTTAAAAGGAAGGTCAGGGTTTCACCAGGTGGTGTGGTGGTTATGACACTGGACTCCCACATGGCCAATTATGCAATTGGAGTCCTCAACAATGAAGCATAAAAAACATGCTGGGCACATGTGCACTCATGCCCAGGACTCTAAAAGGAGAAATAAAGGAGAAGAGATTGTAGTCTGACCATCTTCCACAGGGGAGTGCTTTCTCATCCTCCTCCCCAAATCTGACAAGTGTATGTAACCCCCAATAAATTACTTTTGAAAAAAGAAAAGCATCTATTTTGTTTTTTTAATTTAGATTTTAATGAAACATTAAATGAAAAAAATGAAGACACATTTTCAAAACCCCAACATAAATGCAGACATGCAACACATAACAACCAGATCAATGATATCCCATATATGACTGTGGTCCCTTATAATAGGCTATACAGGGGGACCAGCAGTTAGTGTAATGGCTATGTCGCTGGATTCCCATGTAGTCGACGGCGGTTCACATTCCGGACCCAGTGGCTTAAACTCACACTGGGCGCGTGTGCGTGCGTGCATGCCCAAGATCCCAAGAGGAGAATGGAGGAGAAGGGATTGCGGCGTGGCCATCTCCCCTGGGGGGTGATTCCTCACTTTCTGTCTCACTATCTCTCTCTGTCTGGCTGGCGAGCACACGCACCCTATAGCAAAAACCTCTCCAAAAAAAATAGGTTATACAGTATAGCCTAGGTTTCGGCTATACCACCTAGGTTTGTTTAAGTATACTGTGAAACTTGCATAATGACAAAAATCCCTTAATGGTGAATTTCCTAGAACTGCTCCCTATCATTAAGCAATGCATGGCTATATTGAAGCAGGGGTCTCATTAAATAGATAACAATATTTTTAATAAGTTTTGTCTTATATTAAATTCCATGTGCCAGTTTTTCAATAGAATTTATTATTTGACAAGCAGGATAATGTGAAAAAAATAATTTTAGAGAATATATAAAAAATTAACAAATTTAATTTATTCTACATTTCTCACCCTAAAAATACCAATGTCCTCTAAATACCTTATACTATTGCAAGGGAAGAGAGGCATTAATTTCTCTAATAGAAAAGGGTATTTTTTATTGACCATATTGATTCAAAATTAATTTAGTAGAGGAATGGAATTAGTATTCTATAAAACAAATTAAATGTATGCAGAGTTTATAGTTATTTTACTTCATTCCTTACTTGAAGTAATGTACTGACTAAGCATTATTATTTTTATCCTAAAATGAGAAATCTGAGACTCTGTGAATTTAAGTAACTTCCATAATACAAACAGAAAACGCACAGGTAAGATTTGAAATCAAGTCTACATGACGCAAAATTTCATACCTATTTAGCTATACTATATCATAATATCGAAAAAATGAACTAGATATAAAAAAAAATTAAATACTAAAGTAATTTAAAACATACCAAAAAGTATATAACTTCTATCATGAATATTTTAGAAAGAGAAATGAGTCAGGGGCTGGCAGGTGATGGAAGAGCTGGATTCCCACATGGCTGACCATGGTTCAAGTCACAAACCCGGTGGCTTGCTATCTCACTCTCCCTTTCTCTCTGCTGTCTCTCTCTAGTCATAACTAAATAATGATAATATATAATTTTTTTAAAAAAAAGGAAAGAGAAATGAGTTGAAAAAGAAAAACTCTGACACCTCTCAGCCTATATTCAGAAGTAAAGAAGTGAAAAAGGCATTAATATTTAGGGTCAAGAAAAATTCCATTCCAAGAAGTTCATAATGTTGGGGCACATGTTCTACATTTACAAAGGTTGACAGGGATAACATTCAGCTATAGTGTTATGTCCCATGATATAGAGAAAAGATGATTCTAGATGATGAAAGATTTAGCTTTAAATAACATTTAAATATAATACATAGAAGAGAAATGAAATGTTTTAGGAACCCAACTTTCTGAGTATTTGAAAAGGGAACCAGCAGTTAGTATAACGGCTATGTCACTGGACTCCCACGTAGTCGACCGTGGTTTGCGTCCTGGACCCGGTGGCTTAAAACTCCTGCTGGGCGCGTGTGTGTGCATGCCCAAGATCAAGAGAGGAGAATGGAGGAGAAGGGATTGCGGTGTGACCATCCCCCCTGGGGGGTGATTTCTCGCTTTCTGTCTCTATGTCTCTCTCTGTCTGTCTGGCGAGCGCACGCGTCCTATAGTGAAAATCTCTCAAAAAAAAAAAAAAAAAGTTAACCTTTCAACATGACCATCAACCCAATCAAGATTAAGAATACTATCACCACCTAGTCAACCCCAATTTTTATCCCCTTCCAATCTTTAACTTTTCTTCCTTTTCAAAATTAGCTACTAATCTGATTTCTAAAACCACATACTACCACTTCATATTTTCAAACTCTATGCAGATTGAATCATGTAGTATGTGTTTATTCCTGACTTTTCTTTCTTTCATTTTTTTTGAGAGGTTTTTATTTTAGGGCATGTGTGCTCACCAAAGAGAGAGAGATACAGTGAGAGGGAAAGTGAGAAATCACCCCCCATTGGGGATGGCCACACCACAATCCCTTCTCTTCTGTTCCTGGGATCTTGGGTATGCACACTCAAACACCTAGCACAAGTTTCAAGTGGCCAGGTCTGGGTTTCAAACCATGATTGACCATGTGGGAGTCCAGTGACATAACCACTGTGTCATCTGCTGGCCTTATGTCTGGCTTATTTCACACCACAATAAGTTGATGACTAAGAAAATACTAATGTAGGTAGCTTCAATTACCTTCTAGCCTAATCTTCAAGATATCCGCCTAAGATCAAGAGTATTCAGTGAAGAATAATTAAATGTAAAAAGAAATATTTTACAAAGAATTTACACAAAGTCTTCTGCACAGATGAGTGACTGAGCCAGCAATGTTGGAAGAGAGGTACTTGCTCACACATCGGTACATCTGACATTGTGAACGCAGAGCTGTGCTCCAGATGTGTGAGTGCCCGAATTAGTTGTGATGGTACTTTGGCAGGCAGCAGCAAAAGGGGCAACTCTGGAGGTGCTCTGTAACTGGTGCCTTAGGTGTGATAGCTATAGGAGAGGTCATCCCAGTGAGCCAGAGCAGAAGATTTTGAAAACTGTATGTCATGAGTCAGCAAGGTAGCTAACCCTTGCTGCACAGAGGAGACAGACCTTGGGAAACCTCAGAACTCTTGGGAAAATTGGAAGGAAATGAAGTTTCTTAAAAGCTGAGCCAGAGAAAAATAATGCTCTAGATAGAGATATAGATAGATAAATATATTGATAGACATGGATATATTTTATAATATTTACTCTGTATAGATATTAATTATCTTATTATTTTCATATCAGTTACATATATGTGTATGTATACACATACATCTAGAACTGCTTGGGAATATACACATCTGCTTATATACACACACAGGCATACACACACACACACAGCTCTAGAACTACTTGGGAAATCATTATGTATGCTCTAAATATTGAGAGATTCAGATAAGAGTCTAACAGATTGAAACAATTAAGAGATAGTACATGCATTCTCCTGAATGTTTATCTTAAGAACTTATGCTTTCATTGTAGTATGCTAATGATGCAAGAAACCTGAATTTTCTTTAAGTATAAATCATACTATTTTCATGTGCATGCTAGCATCATTTAAGTAATAAATTTACAGCTCATTCCATGGCTACTTTATACCTGCCTTATTTGGTTCATTTTTATTTAAAATTTTTTCAAATTTCTTTCTTCAACTCTTTTTTGACCTTATAATCATTCAAGAGCATGTTAGTAGTTTCCATTTATTTGAATATTTTCAACAGTTCCTCTTGTCGGTGATTTCTAGTTATATTCCACTATAGTCAGAAAAGATACTTGGTATAATTTCTATTTATTTTTTCATTTTTGAGGCTTATTTTGTGAACTAACATTGATTTATCCTAGAGAATATGCCTTGTGCTAATGAGCAGAATATTTCTGCAGCTGTTAAGTGAACTATTCTGGAAGAGTAAATAAAAAAGTTTTAAACTGAATAAAAGTATGATGAACAGATTTTTAATCATTTCTCATGATATCTTGGAATTTGTGACTATTGAAATTTGTTTTTCTGAGGGTCTAAGGAAGGACATTTAGAAGAAAAATAGGGAGGCAAAGTATTGATGTCACAGGGAGGCGTGGTATTGTCTGTTGAGGATGTTTTGTGGTTTTGTCAATTGTTGGGGAGAGATGTTCACCTGTTGAAATATCCATTTTGTAAGACGAATAATAATGTGATTGAATGTATAAAAGAAAATGAAATGAAAAATAAATAAATTAATTTTTAAAAAAGAAATTTATTTTTCTATTATAAATACTTTAGCATTCAAAATGTATTTTTCATGTAAAGAAAACTACTAAGAAAGAAGTAATACAGTTCATCAGAAGAAACTTATTTTTTTTACTTTGATATATATTTTCTTGTATTTTTAAAGTTATATAAATTGGGTTAAAATGGCATAAAAATCAAGGTAACTGGATCCTACATGGGCAACTCTGCAGTTTGAGTCCTGGACCCAGAGGCTTAAAAATCATGCCGGGTGCATGTGGGAGCAACGCCCAAAATCCCAAGAGGAGAATGGAGGAGAAAGGATTGTATGAGGCCATCCCCACGAAGGATAATTTCTCACTTTTCTTCTCTCTCTCTCTCTTTCTGTCTCTCCAGCAAACTCATGCACACTATAGAAAACTGGAAATAAAAACAAAACCCACTATTGGGTTGTCAGAAAAGTTATAACATTTTTTTTCTGTTTTTTCTATACAAAAATGCATGACATTTCAACAACCTAATATAGAAATTGATCATTACTAAGTCAGTTCAGTTAGAGAATAGGTGCTAATAGCAAAAACATTTGATTCATTTATACTAATTAGGTTCACATATTTATTTCAAAACACAATTTTTTCCTTTAAATGTTCCAATAGTCCAAAAACAAAGAGAATATTATCATTTAATGTAGAATGAAAATTGTGATGGGTTGCTTGAAAAATTGAAAAGGACTCACTCATTCTACAAAAAAAGACAACAAGCAGTGATCGAACCATCACAAATGTTATTCAATAGAAAATATGATTTTTGAGATACTGTAAATTAAAGCATTTGCTCAGATATTTAACCACACATAAAAAAAACTCATAGTGGGCCAGCAGGTGATGTGTAGATTAAGCAGCTAGATCCCACATAACCAATTGCACTGCTGGAGTCCCAGACCCACCAATGTGAAAAACATATCAGACCTCGTGCAGGCATGTCCAAAATTCCAGGAGGAGAATGAAGAGGAAGGAGAAGAAGGGATTTTAGCATGGCTATCTCACCCTGAAGGAGGGGGTTTCTTTCTCACTTTTCCTTTCTTGCTCTCTTTGTCTCTCTCCTATGAGCACACATGCCCTATAGCAAAAACTAATAAACAAATAGTATAAGAGATATTTACATTGCATTACCAACATAGTCACTTTCCTGATACCTTCCCTAGGTTACTACAAAATGAAAGATTCAGAATAATGTAGCAGGGCAAAATTTTCAAGAGATATCTGGAAAACAGCATAGAAATAGACTAGCTTCTGCTTTGTTGACTTGAAATTAGAGACACAATGTTAAATTAAGAAACTCCATCACACAGAAATGGCCACTGTGTAGAGCTTGAGAGTTCTGTGCATAACTCTCATAGCTCAGGAGAGATGCCTGAAGAATCCTCAGATTCATGATGGGAATAAAACAAAATCTAGATTTTCCAATCTAATCTTAACACCTGTTAAGATTTTACTAACAGGCTTGAGAATCACTGTTTTTTTGGGTTCATGTGCCAAGGAGTCTCACTTTAGCACACTGTGGAAGTGCTTGCTATGTCACACACATGTTCCCTTCGCCCAGCATGATTCTTGACAGGTCACTGAATTTTCAAATATTGGCCTGGAAAAGACTAAGTTAAATAAATTAAAACCACGTAATATATACCGAGTGTCTGCACTATACAGCCAAAACTGAATGACTAGAAGATATGGAAACATAGAAAATGGTTATAAAGTGTGGGAAGAGGGGGGTGAAGGAATAGAGTCTGAGGAAAGACATTAAGGAGAAAAGTAAAGAGGAAAGGCATTTATGAAACAAAGAAATGGGTTATTATCTGTTGAAGATAATGTATATAGTATTCTCAACTGGACTGGTGAGGAATGTATACATGTTGGAATATTCACTTTGCAAGCTAAGTATCATATGTGATTGGATGTATAAAAGAAATTGAAGTAAAAATATATTAAAAAATAAATAAAGGGTTGTTATCAACAACAATGAATACATTAACTAATGAAAACAACTAAGTTTGTTTCATATTATTCTCCAAATGTTTCACATCTATCAAGCCCATTTATGTAGAATTAGAGACTTGGAAAGCAGGAAAGAGGACTTATATTTTTGGGATTTCTGATTACTTTTGACAAGACACAAAGTATATCAAATCCCTCCTGAGTAAGAAAGGAAAAAAACAAACAAACAAAAAAAACACTTGGTTTCTCCTGCTGTATAAAAAATGTGGAGTTGTTTTCCCATCAGCAAGCAAACAATAATTCTGCAGCAAACACTAGACACTGGCTGGGTGTCCTCTAATCCAATTCAATTCTATGCTGTCTACCTGGAGATGCCATCTGACCCTGCAGGTTGAAGGCTGAGTCAGTGCCACAAGATTTTCCTTTAAATGTTCCAATAGTCCAAAAACAAAGAGAATATTATCATTTAATGTAGAATGAAAATTGTGATGGGTTGCTTGAAAAATTGAAAAGGACTCACTCATTCTACAAAAAAAGACAACAAGCAGTGATCGAACCATCACAAATGTTATTCAATAGCAAATAGGATTTTTGAGATACTGTAAATTAAAGCATTTGCTCAGATATTTAACCACACATAAAAAAAACTCATAGTGGGCCAGCAGGTGATGTGTAGATTAAGCAGCTAGATCCCACATAACCAATTGCACTGCTGGAGTCCCAGACCCACCAATGTGAAAAACATATCAGACCTCGTGCAGGCATGTCCAAAATTCCAGGAGGAGAATGAAGAGGAAGGAGAAGAAGGGATTTTAGCATGGCTATCTCACCCTGAAGGAGGGGGTTTCTTTCTCACTTTTCCTTTCTTGCTCTCTTTGTCTCTCTCCTATGAGCACACATGCCCTATAGCAAAAACTAATAAACAAATAGTATAAGAGATATTTACATTGCATTACCAACATAGTCACTTTCCTGATACCTTCCCTAGGTTACTACAAAATGAAAGATTCAGAATAATGTAGCAGGGCAAAATTTTCAAGAGATATCTGGAAAACAGCATAGAAATAGACTAGCTTCTGCTTTGTTGACTTGAAATTAGAGACACAATGTTAAATTAAGAAACTCCATCACACAGAAATGGCCACTGTGTAGAGCTTGAGAGTTCTGTGCATAACTCTCATAGCTCAGGAGAGATGCCTGAAGAATCCTCAGATTCATGATGGGAATAAAACAAAATCTAGATTTTCCAATCTAATCTTAACACCTGTTAAGATTTTACTAACAGGCTTGAGAATCACTGTTTTTTTGGGTTCATGTGCCAAGGAGTCTCACTTTAGCACACTGTGGAAGTGCTTGCTATGTCACACACATGTTCCCTTCGCCCAGCATGATTCTTGACAGGTCACTGAATTTTCAAATATTGGCCTGGAAAAGACTAAGTTAAATAAATTAAAACCACGTAATATATACCGAGTGTCTGCACTATACAGCCAAAACTGAATGACTAGAAGATATGGAAACATAGAAAATGGTTATAAAGTGTGGGAAGAGGGGGGTGAAGGAATAGAGTCTGAGGAAAGACATTAAGGAGAAAAGTAAAGAGGAAAGGCATTTATGAAACAAAGAAATGGGTTATTATCTGTTGAAGATAATGTATATAGTATTCTCAACTGGACTGGTGAGGAATGTATACATGTTGGAATATTCACTTTGCAAGCTAAGTATCATATGTGATTGGATGTATAAAAGAAATTGAAGTAAAAATATATTAAAAAATAAATAAAGGGTTGTTATCAACAACAATGAATACATTAACTAATGAAAACAACTAAGTTTGTTTCATATTATTCTCCAAATGTTTCACATCTATCAAGCCCATTTATGTAGAATTAGAGACTTGGAAAGCAGGAAAGAGGACTTATATTTTTGGGATTTCTGATTACTTTTGACAAGACACAAAGTATATCAAATCCCTCCTGAGTAAGAAAGGAAAAAAACAAACAAACAAAAAAAACACTTGGTTTCTCCTGCTGTATAAAAAATGTGGAGTTGTTTTCCCATCAGCAAGCAAACAATAATTCTGCAGCAAACACTAGACACTGGCTGGGTGTCCTCTAATCCAATTCAATTCTATGCTGTCTACCTGGAGATGCCATCTGACCCTGCAGGTTGAAGGCTGAGTCAGTGCCACAAGAATGTTTACAATCCAGACACCAGCTGTAAGCCAGAGCTTCTGAAACTTCTGACCTGTCAAAAATGGGTTTCCCATGACCCTTTCTTTAGACTCAATTACTTTGCTAGAGCAGTTCATAAAACTAAAGACACATTTTACCATATAAGGTATTACAAGGGATACAGATAAAGAAATGCATAAGATACTACATGTGGGAAGAGTGCAGAGCATCCATTCCCTCGCTGGGTGAGCCATCCTCAGGAAACTATCTGTTCAGTTATCTAAAAGCTAAAAGTTATCTATTTGTTCTTTTTTTTTTCAATTTTGCTTTTGTTTTGTTTTGTTTTACAAAGAGTTCATTGCATAGACATGATTAAAACATGAACAATCATGTAGAAATGTGATTAAATAAAAAAGGCATTATTTAATAGTAATAGAATGGGTGGAGAAAATTAGCTAGAACTCCTGGAGCTTAAATAAAACTGTGTAGATACACTTTCATTTTATCATTAGTAGTCTACTGTTAGGATCCATGAGTCCTTTTATAGGCCACACAGGATAATGTGCAGGGAATATGTTCGTAGCAGTTCTCTAGCTTCTGGTATGCCATTGATTAAAGTGATCATCTCTTTCTGCTTACCAGGTATTCTATATTATGTTAAAATAACCACCCAGGAAACTTCAGGTAGTTTTTGTGGCTCACATATACTATGTTTGATCAACACTGACCTGACATTGGACTTTCATGTCTTCTGTTTTACAATATTAGGAAGAAATCCCCAGACATAAATAGTATCTCTCCTAATAGGACATTCAGGTAATAGAGACATATCTACCTCACATAAAGTTTATTAAAAATCACAGTTTGGGACCAGCAGTTGGTGTAATGGCTACGTCGCTGTACTCCCATATAGTTGACCACGGTTCAAGTCCCGGACCTGGTGGCTTAAACTCATGTCAGGCGTGTGTGCATGAGTACCCAAGATTCTGAGAGGAGAATGGAGAAGGGATTGCGGTGTGGTCAACCCACCTGGTGCGGGGGTGATTTCTCGCTTTCTGTCTCTCTGTCTCTGTCTTTCTGGTGAGCGCACAAGCCCTATAGCAAAACCTCTCTAAAAAAAGAAATTCCAGTGTTTTTTTGTTTGTTTGTTTGTTTTTAGAGGTTTGTGCTATAGGGTGCATGCACTCGCCAGACAGACAGAGAGAGACAGAGAGACAGAAAGCGAGAAATCACCCCCCCCC
>NW_006207133.1:746077-760761 GCF_000334495.1 Tupaia belangeri chinensis
CCCCACCCCCCCAGCGTGAGTTTAAAGCCAACGAGTCCGGGACGCAAACTGCAGTCGACTACATGGGAGTCCAGTGACATAGCCATTATGCTAACTGCTGGTCCCAAAAAATTCCAGTTTTTCATCAAAACTTTCACCTTAGTTCCATCAACTGTTACATCTCCATATCTTTCCAATCTAACCTGAGCCCCTGCTGAGATTTCACTAACAGGCTTGAGAATCACTCTTCTTTGGGCTCATGTGTCAAGGAGTCTCAGTTTCTTCTCGGAACCAATGGATGGCAAAATAGTTACATCCCAGGACTCCCGCATAGTAGACGGCAGTTTGAGTCCCAGACCCAGCAGCTTAAAACTCACTTTGTGCACATGTGTGTGCCCAGAATCCTGAAAGGAGAATGGAGAAAAAGGGATTGTGATGTGGCCATCCTCGGGTGTGTGTGGGTGGGGGGGGTGATTTATCGCTTTCTGTCTCTCTGGCAAGTGCACATACCCTATAGCAAAAAAATCTCTCTCAAAAATAAAAAAAGTTTCTTCTCTCCCAGCTGGCCATTTTGCCCACCCACATGGGCTTGTGGTCTTGGGTCCCCAGCCGGGGCACAAACCAGAAGACCTGGTTTTTCCTTTAATTACCTTAATTAAGTACTCTAACCATTACCTCAGGGAATTACAAGTAGAATTTCTTTAGCTTCTGCTTTTTTAAATTCCTCCAAACTGGGATAAATACAACAAACTTACTTGGGACTTTTAAGGTTGAGAAACTAGCAGAGTTTCACAATGACCCAACCAATCTCCGATAGTGTTGCATCAACTCTTTATTTCCACACTATCAATGTCCATCACATTTATCTCATTTTTCTCATAACCATCTAAAGATATCTATTCTGCTAAGATGAGTCCCATGATTCTTCCCTTTGTCTCTCCCCATTTTCTCTCTCATGTTCTTGATTTCAGAGAGACACAAGAGGAGACTGTGGCAGCAGTCCAGATAAAGGTTCTTAACCCGTTCAGTTTTGTAGAAGTCATGTCTCATGAGGTGCTCGTGTAGAAGAGATTCCCATAGTCACAGCATTTCCTGCAACCTGACAGTGAGCGTACTCAGAGGTGGCCATCTCAGTTACGATAAAGCCAATCCTACATGGCTTGCATGTGAAACACTGCAGTTGCACTGTCTGGGGTGTTCCATTTGACGTTTATGAATGGAGTCAAGAAGTTGCCCTTCTTAAGATAAAAAAAATCTTGGCAGAGGCTTTTATCCATTGGAAACAATCTCCCATGCATCTGGATCACGTACAGCTTGTCCTATTGGTTTACTTTTTCTGGAAACTTCATTGTATTGGCATGATTGAAGAAGCATTGACAGCCATGTGAAAATGTGATTAGACAAAAAGTATACGAAATAATGCTAAAAGACTAAGTGAATTATCACACCTCTTTTTTTTCTCCTTTGTTCTATAATTTTTTTCATCATTTGGGTATAATATAATATTGTTAACTACAGAAATTAAAGAAAATATATAAAGACATGAGGAAAAATAAATGTCACTTGTAATTCCAGTATCTGGAGGAATTCTGTTAAAATATTGGTATATTTCCTTCAAGGTCTACTCTTACACCCCACCCCTAAGCAGTTCTAGAAAAATGTATGTGTTTGTTGTTTTTGTGTCATTGGAATTCTGCTAATATTTTCCAAACATCTTAAATATCCTTTAGTATCATGACCTTATGGCTGCATAAAAATCCATTTGTGAAAGAGTTAACTATTTCTTTATTAAACCTCCCTTTAATGACACAGAGTCACAAACAGGGGTACATGTTTTAGCCCTTCTTACATCTAAACTGTGTCATGTGACTGAGTTGTGGCACAGTAAGCATGTACATAAATATTTAGCTCAAGGATCTCCTCCACAAACTTTCATTTTTACTTTTTCTACCTACCACTTTGAAGTCTGCCAAGAGATACCAGGAAACCATATGTTCTGAATGGCAGGGCTTCTATCAGCCTGGATCTTGAATGACCACGTGTAGTAGAATTCCTCACTCTTCCCTTATCTGCTGTTTGAATACTAGGTAAGAAAGAAATATCTTATATTCCTTAAAACGGAAAGATCTAGGGTTTACTGTTAGAGTCGCATACATATCCTTAAACAGAACACCATAATTAATAAATTATTCATAAGCCATCTATTCCACTATTGAATAGTAAATAGCTTTCAAATTTTTAATATGCAAAGGCATAATTATAATTGGAGATAAATCTTTATATGGAAATTCTATCTTCAGGAACAATTCATAAAAACTGTATTGCTGGATTTTAATGAATAAATATGTATGACTCAATCTACCCTCAAGAAGAATTAAAATAAGTTGTGTATAATAATGCTTGATTCCAGGGCCAGCAAGTAGTGTAGTGGTTAAGGCACTGGACTGCTATGTGGCTAACTGCAGTTTGAATCCCCGACCCAGAGACTTGAAACTCACACTGGGTGCAGGTGTATGTGTGCCCAAAATCCCAAGAGATGAATGAAAGAAAGGGGATTGCAGCATGGTCATTCTCCTGGAAGGGGGGGGTAATTTCACACTTTCTCTCTGTCTGCCTCTCCAGAGAGTTCATGCACCCTATAGCAAAAATCTCTCTAAAAAATTTATTTTAAAAAAAGAATGCCTGGGAACAGCAGTTAGCATAATGGCTATATTGCTGGACTTCCACGTAGTCAACCACAGTTCGAGTCCCAGACCCGGTGGCTTAAACTCACGCCGGGTGCGTGTGCCTGAGTGCCCGAGATCCCAGAGGAGAATGGAGGAGAAGGGATTGCAGCATGGCCATCCCCCCTGGGGGGTGATTTCTCACTTCCTGTCTCTCTGTCTCTCTCTGTCTGTCTGGCGAGTGTACATGGCCTATAGCAAAAACCTCTCTAAAAAAAAAAAAAATTAATTAAAAAATAATAGAAGAATGCCTGGTTCCCTGGATTCTCAATCTTTCTCAATGTTTACCAGACTAAAGGATGACTATTAATGTCTTAATTTATTGGATTATACCTGAGGTTCTTTTGCTTTTCTTTTCAAATTATAACTATGTGTGCTTTCTCACGTATGTGCATTTTTAAGACCATTATTTTCACTCTGCATGGCCTGTATTAAGTGAGGCCAAGGCTGTCAGTAGATCAATAAAATCATTCAAAAACTTTGGGTTAGAGTTGTTCTTGTGACTGTAGAAGATTCAATATCATCAGTGTGAGCCTTAGCATATTTTTCCTATAGCTTATTCTTAGTATTTTTGTGTTAGACTCAATAGTCTGGACTTGGGTCAAAGTTCTTGGTTTCTGCTCTAGATCACCTGTTGAGATAGAAGTCCTCACCTGAACTCCAGCACCCAGGATGATGTCTGACAATCTGTATGGACCTTCTAGCCCTTCTGCCTAGGGGCCAGATCCTGTGTCACACACTCCTGGACCTTTATATTGTTCATATTTTTCCTTTTTTTTTCTTGACAAGTCTTTCACTATCCAGACACACCTGCTTTTTTTTTTAATATTAACTCACTTATTAAATTATCCCATAACAGATGTTTTTAGTTTCTCTTATGGTAAGGCATATGAGAAGCAGCAGTATTATTGTGGTAAATAAGGCATGGTGAGCCAGCCAGTGACATAGTGGTTAAGACAGGTGGATCTCACATGGCTGACTACATGGTTTGATTCCTGTCCCAGAAGTTTGAAAAACATGTTTGGTGTGTGTGCACATATGCTCAAAATCTTGAGAGGAGAATGGATTGTAGGGTAGTCATCCTCACTGAGGGACACTTTCCACTTTCCCTCTCTCCCTCTTTCTCTGGCAGATGCACATGACCTATAGCAAATTTTAAAAATAATAATAATTTTTTTGAAGAGGTTTTTGCTATAGGGCACGTGCGCTCGCCAGACAGAGAGAGACAGAGAGACAGAAAGCGAGAAATCAACCCCCATTGGGGGGCTGACCACACTGCAATCCCTTCTCCTCCATTCTCCTCTTGGGATCTTGGGCACGCATGCACATGTGCCCAGCGTGAGTTTTAAGCCACCGGGTCCAGGACACGAACCGCGGTCGACTACATGGGAGTCCAGCGACATAGCCATTATGCTAACTGCTGGTCCCAAAATAATAATAATTTTAAAAGAAGGTATAGTTTCCTTCTTCACAAAACTTTGAGTCCATGAAAGGAGGAGGGGAAAAATAGATGAGAGAAGTAATGCATAAATAAGAAAACGTATCAGTAAATATATAATCATCAAAATAAAACCTAGACAGTAAAAAGGCTGGTTTTCTTCAGGCTATGGTAATAAAGGTAGCACTCTAATGCAAAGATCAGAATGTTCCAACAAGATTGTTTTGCCTTAAGTTTTTATCGGGAATGGTAGTCAAGTTGTCCATGGGGATGGTATACAGTTGGATTGTTTTGTAGGCAGGGAAAGACACAATTAGTTACATGAACAAACAAATATTCTTCTTGATGGAAGCTCATTTCAGGATAGTGAGCTTAGTTCTATATTTTAGTAAATGAATCATGAAAAACACTTTTGATCTTGGCAAATCTAGTTAAACAAACAAACAAAAACAAAACAAAACAAAACAAAACAAAAAACAAGAAACAAGAAGTTGGGAGGTGTCCTCTATCTAACCTTATGAGCAGATTAGGCAAAAAGGGAAGAAAGGTCTATATTTGGCCTTGTAACAATTTAAAATTATGAAAAAGCCATGAAAGAAAAAGTGGGGTTTTAAGAAAGAGATGAGCAGAATTTATTAAAAGCCAAGAAACATTTCTGGGGGTTAGACAGTTAAAGAGAGGTCACTTGGAAAAATATTCCAGCAATAGAAATACTACGAACAATTCCCTGGAGCAAAGACCATGGACTAGTCAATAAAATTTGAAAGATCAATAGAACTGAAGGGAGTGAAAGGGAGAGACACCAGAGATATCAGCAGCACTGAAATTAGGTACGACTATGCAGAATATGGTGATCAATTTTATTTTATTATAAGGACAGTGAGAATCCCTGAAAAGTGCTTAGAAGGGGAGAGTTATGATTTATATCTGGAAAGATCACTGTTGCAGTTGTATAGAAAGGAAAGAAACTAAAGATGAAGCTATTGCAATAATCCAGATGAAAAAGGTCACAACCTAGACTATGCTGGTATTCTCTTCCACATCAGTTGTAGAGGTTGCGTCATGGCTCCTAGCTGCACTGGGTTTGGTTCCTACTGTCATCTTCCCATGTCAAGTCCCACATCATTCTGCACCTTTATCAGTGTGCTTGTCTTCACTCAGCCTACACATTGTTCCTGAAATAGTTATTATGGAAAAGACTAATTTTATATCACTCTTCTTGACCTAAATAGTTTCATCATCTCCCTAGTAACTATTAGAGTCAAAATTAAAGTTCTTAAAAATTCCTAAAATAAATCCAATAGTTCAAGGCCAACTAGTGGCACAGTGATAATCCAACCGGACCTAAATGGCAAAATCATGGGTTTATATCCTTTGATCTCCCGGAGCACACTGGGTGTGTGTGAGTATAATCTGGACAGAGAGAGACTGGCAGTGAATATCAGCATGAGGATGCCTGTTAGGGCATCTCTACTCTCTCTCCCTTTCAAAAGACATAAATAAATAATTTCAAGAAAGAAATCTAACATATTTTACCATTAATATTTTTCATAAACCCTCTGGAAAAACTTGATTAGTGTTCCCATGTTTGTCTGAGAATTTCCACTTCATAATACACACATATTCACACGTACAGAGAAACACAACTTTTTGTTAAAAGAATTATTTTATTTTATTTACTGTCATTATTATTTTATTTTAACTTGCTATAGTCATCAGAAAGAGTCAGAGCGAGAGAGAGACAGATGGAGAGTGAGAAGTCAACCACCAGATCTGGGACTCAAAACATGGTCAGCCATGTGGATGTCCAGTGCCCCACACCACCATGCCACCTGCTGGCCTCCACACACATAACTTTTAAAAAATATCTCCTTCAGATAAGATATCTTCTTTAATCAACAATTCATACAAATTTCAATTCCTCAATGGAAAGCACTACTTTATTCTGGACTATCTTCTTCTTTGACTTACTTATTTTATTTTTTAAGATTTTAGAACTATTTTTAATCACATTTAATCGCTGTTCATCTTTATGGTGTACAACATGGTTTTTCCCAGCATGAACACAGTGCATATTAGTCAAGTCAAAGACATTACCATATGCTTTATAATCAACAGGTAAGTTTTCATTTCTCTATCTATTAAATGTTTTTTTTTTCCTGATACCCTCTTTTTACCCCATTTCCCCCTCCCCCATACCATCTCTAGTTTCAGTATCTGTGGTTGCCTTCCCTCCTATTACACCTTCCAATCTTTTAGTTTCTGCAATAGAGTGCAGGCACTTGGTATATATTAAATGGGGACATAAATGCCCACCTCTTATAGTCTGGCTTGCTTCGCTTAGCATGCAAACTTCCATATCCACCCACTTTGTATCAGACCTTATGGTCTCAACGCTTTCTATGCATTCCATTGCATACATGTATTTCATTGCCATATTTTTCAATCCACTCATCTGTTTTGAGGCATTTAGGTTGGTTCCATGCCCTAGAAATTGTGAATAATGCAGTAATAAACATGGGTGTGAAAGTGTTTTTCCGACTGAGTATTTTCCTAAGAGTGTTTTCTGACTGGTTGATACCTAACAGTGAAATTATTGGGCCATTTGGTAGTTCTATTTGTAGGTTTCTGAGGAAACTCAATATTGTTTTTCACAGTGGCTATACTAATTTACATTACCACCAACAGTGTAGGAGAGTTCCCTTTCACTGCAGCGTTGCCAGCACTTACCATTTTTTTTAGCTTTATTTATTTACTTATTTGTAATTTGGCAAGAGAGGAACAGAGAGAGAGAGAAAGTGAGAAAGCAAGTCACCACATCTGGGACTCGAACCGCGGTCAGCCATGTGGGGTTCCAGTGCTCTTAACCACCATTCCACATTTATCATTCTTTATTTTTAAAATTTTTGTCATTCTTACTGGGCTTAAGTGATATCTCATTGTGGTTTTGATTTGAATTTCCCTATGAGAATAGATGTTGAACATGTTTCATGTGCTTTTTGGCTGTTTATATGTCTTCCTTAGAGAACTGTTCAGTTACCCATCTTTTAATAGAAATTTTTTTTGGGGGGGGAGCAGGTTTGCTGTTTGAGTTCTCTGCATATTCTGGTTATTAGTCTCTTATCTGAGGCATAGTTTGTAAGTATATTCTTATACTCCAAAAGTTGACTTCTCACCTTAATTATTGTTTATTTTGTTTGCAGAAGCTTTTAAGCATGATGTAGTTCCACTAGTCTACATTCTGGATTATTGTTTGTACTTTGGGGCTCTTCTTTAAAAAGCCGTTGCCTACTCCAACATGTCTGAGTCTCTCCTGTGTTTTCCACCAGTACTTCAATAGTCTGAGTCTTTCTGGTTATATATTTGATCCATTTTGAGTTGATTTTTATTAATGGTGAGAGATAGGGGTCTATATTCATTTGTCTGCAAATGGATACTCAGTTTTTCCAGTACCATTTGCTGAAGAGATTTTCTTTTCCCCATTGGGTTGTCTTATGCCTTTTGTCAAAAATCAGTTGGCTATATGTTTGGGGGGTTATTTCTAGATTCCAAATTATGTTCCATTGGTCTACCTGCCTATTTTTGTGCCAGTACTATGCTGTTTTGATTACCAGAGCTTTGTAATATATTTTTAAGTCAAGAGATAAAATGCCTCCTAGTTTTTTTTATTTTTTATTTTTTTATTTTATTGCTTTGGCAATACAAGGCTTTTTCTAATTTAAGAAAAATTTTATAGTAGTATTTCTTTTCTATTTCTGTGAATAGTATCTCTGGTAGTTTGATCAAAATTGTATTAAATTTGTAGATTAACATTGGAGGATTGACATTCTGGTAATATTAAGTCTTTGAATCCAGGAAC
The DNA here is from genome assembly GCF_000334495.1 of Tupaia belangeri chinensis. Lineage (NCBI taxonomy): Eukaryota > Metazoa > Chordata > Mammalia > Scandentia > Tupaiidae > Tupaia > Tupaia belangeri. The sequence goes on from NW_006207133.1 coordinate 754,077, forward strand.
ATGGGATGCCTTTCCACTATTGTGTACAATTTTCAATTCTTTTTTAAGTTTTTCATAGTTTTCTTTGTAGAGGTCTTTGACTTCTTTAGTTAGATTTATTCCTAGGTATCCTATGTTATTTGTGGCTACCGTAAATGAGATTGCTTTCTTCAATTCTACCTTGATTTGTTCATTGTTTATGTATGAAAATTTTGTAGATTTTTGAATGTCAAATTTTAACCTATGTATTGACTATATTCATTCATCACTTCCAGTAGGTGTCTTTTATGTTTGTTTGTTTTGCAGACTCTTTTGAATTTTTTTATGTATTTAATCATATCATCTGCAAATAGAGATAATTTCACTTTTCTTTTCCTATTTGAATGCCCTTCATTTTACTCTCTTGTCTTATTGCATATGCTAAAACTTTCATTACTACATTGTAAAGGAGTGGAGAATGTGGGTAGCTTTGTCTTCTTCCACTTCTTAGTGGAAAAACTTTCAGTTTTTCTCCATTCAGTATGATGTTAGCTATGGGTTTGTCAGCTATGGTTTACATTGCATTGAGAAATGTCCCTTCTATGCCAGTTTTGCTGAGGGTCTTAATTGTGAAGGGATGTTATATTTTATAAAATGTTTATTCTGCATTGATTGATATGATCATATGGTTTTTATCTTTCCTTCTGTTAATGTGATGTATTACATTTCTTTTTTGCATATGGTGAACCATCCTGTATCCCTGGAATAAAGCCTACTTGGTTATGGTGTATAATCTTTGTAATGTGTTGTTGGATATGATTTGGTAGTATATTGTTGAGAATTTTTGCATTGTACTTATCAGGGATATTGGTCTACAACTTTCTGTTGTTATATACTTGTCTCCTTGGGGAATCAGGATGATGGGGGCTTCATAGAATGAATTTGGGAGGCATTATTCTTTTTGGATCTTTAGAAATATTTTGAGGAAAAATAGAGGTTAGTTCTTTTTTTAAAGTTTTGTAGAATTCAGAAATGAAATCATCAGAGCCTTTTCTTTGTTGGGAGACTATTTATTACTGCTGTAATCTCATTGCTTGTTATTAGACTATGTAGGCATTCAATTTTATCCTGGTTCAAACTTGGTAAATTTTAAGTGTCCAGAACTTCGTCCATCTCATCTAGGTTTTCTTGTTTGTTGGTATATAATCGCTTATAGTATTCTCTAATGATCTTTTGTCTATCGGTCATTTGTGTTGTAACATAACTCCTTATGTTGCTGATTTGAACTATCTGGTTCCTTTCTCTCTTCTAGATTAATTTAGCTAACAGTGTGTCATTTTTGTTTATTTTCACAAAGAACCAGCTTTTGATTTCATGTATTTTCTGTGTAGTTTTTTTATTCTCTATGTAATTTATTTCTGCTCTAATATTTATCATTTCTTTTATACTGGATTTTTTGCTTTTTTGTTGTTTTCCCTACTTCATCTAATTTGTCATAAGTTGTCCATTTGCTATCTTTTTTGGAGGGGGGGGGTAGACACTAATTGCTATGAACTTCTCTCTTTCATTTCCCTTTTGTTACTGCTTTTGCTGTGTCCCATAGGTTATGAAAATTCATTTGTTCGTTATCGTTGGTTCTGAGGAATCGTTTGATTTTAGTCTTAGTTTCTTCAGTGGTTGTGAAATCATTCAGAAATAACTTGCTTAGTTTTCATGTGTTAGCGTATATTTGAGGGTTCTTTCTGTAGTTGATTTCAACTTTAATTCTACTGTGGTCAGAAAACATGCTGGATATAGTTTCTACTTATTTGAACTTGTAAAGTCTTGCTTTGTGCCCTTATCATGTGGTTGATCTTTGAAATCCTTCCATGTGAGGGTGAAAAAAATGTGCATTTTTATGGATCTTGAGTGAAACATTCTATAGCTATCTTTCAAGTCCTTGTAATTTATGTTATCATTTAGATTGTGTATCTCTTGTTTATTTTTTGTCTACATGATCTGTCCAGTGGAGACAGTGGGATGTTAAGTTCCTCAACAGATATTTTGTTGCAGTCTATCTTTAGATCTAACAGGCTTTCTTTTATATATTTGGGTGTCTCCATCTGTAGGAAGGGGCCCAATCTGAGTTGACAATGGTGCCCTTAAGCTAAGGAGAGATAAAGTCCTGCACAGCAGAGGCTAGGTCCCACTACCTTGAGCTTAAAGCTGCCTGTGGTATAATTAAAGGAAACTCTGTGTCAGCCAGAGAAAGTCCAAGAAGATAAGAGGAGGCTTTTACAGAATGGCAAGAGCCAGATGGTTCACATCTTCAAGTGATAACATCAAAAAATAAGGGGTTTCCATTCTGCTTCTCCCTCCCTCTTTTGTCCTATGAAACAATAAATCGGAGAATGACTCAGAGGTGCAGCTGCCACCATCAAAGTTATCTGGACCACCCGATGCCCATTTTTCTCTACTCGTGTGTTTCTTTCCAAGCCACCATCACTCCCCTTTAGATTCACTTTTTCACTCACAGTATCAGGTATGCAGATACTTATAAGTGTTATATTTTCCTGTTGAACTAGCCCCTTTAGTACTAGATAGTGTCTTTCTTTGTCTCTTACAGCTTTTGTCTTGAAGTCTATTTTCTTCCAATATTAGTATTGTGACTCCAGGCTTTTTGTTGGTTTACCATTTACATGGAATATCTTCTTCTAGCCCTTCATATTTAGTCTATGTATGTCTTTTTCAGTGAGGTATGTTTCTTATAAGCAACCTGTAGAGGGCTCTTGTTTTTGTTTTGTTTTGTTTTGTTTTGTTTTGTTTTGTTTTTTCCTTTCATTCAGTCAGTGACTTTTAATTAGAGAATTTAATCAAATGATATTCAACATTATGATCAATTTTTGTGGACTTATCCTTGCCATTTTTTAAGCCACTTTCTTGGTTGTTTTTGTTCTCTTCTTTCTAGTTGTCTCTCTTGTTTTCCTGTTATAGTATTCCCCTTGGTACTTTTTAAAGAGCTAGTCTAGTGTTAGTGAATTCTTTCATTTTTTGTTAATCTGAGAATGATTTTATTTGTTCTTGCAATTTGAAGGATAATCTTTCTGAGTATAGTATTCTTTTTTGAAACTGTTTTTCTTTTAGCATTTTAAATATGTCTTCCCATTCTGTCTTTGCCTTCATTGTTTCAGTTGAGAGGTCTGATATTATTCTAATAGGATAAGTTTTCAAAGTAACTTGATGTTTCTTTCTTGCCATTTGTAGAATATAATCTTTGTCTTTGATTTTTACCAATCTTGCTAGGAGGCAATGAGGAGAGGATTTTTTTATGTTGATTCTATTTGAATTTAATGAAGAGAGGATTTTTTTATGTTGATTCTATTTGAAGTTCTTTTTATTTCATGGATCTGAATTTCTCTATGTTTCTCTAGATTTGGAAATTTTACAGGTATGGTGTCATAGAAGAGCTTTTCCATACCTCTACCAGCTTCTTCACCTTCTTGAATACACATTATACATATATTTGAGTTTACAATGGTTCAGAATTTCCTGTATGTTATTCTCATGTTTTTGTTTTTGTTTTTTTTCATTCTTTCTAGTGGCTTGGTCTATGTTGAAGGCTTTGTTTCCAAGGTCAGAAATTCTTTCTTCTATATGGTCCAATATTCTATTAATGCTTTCAAAAGAAATTTTAATTTTTCATAATATTTTGTTCATTTCCAGAAGTTCTGTTTCATTCTTTTTTAGGGTGTCTATCCCTTTATGAAAATGGTCTTTCATGCCATGGAAGGATTTTCTCATTTCCTAGAATTGATTCTTTTTTCTTGCATCTCATTTAGTTTTATCACAATGAATGTTGGATTTTTTTCTCTAACAATTCTGTGAATTGTTTTGTGCTGTCTATTGTTGGTGAGGGGACATTGTGTACCTTTAAGAGAGAGTTATTTCCTTGTTTTCTCATGTTTCCTCTTTCTGCAATGGTTTTTAAACATCTGATGATGTAGTCACTTCTTCCTATATTTTAGAATAGATTCTGTATTATCTGAGGAAGGAATACCACCTCTGTATCCCAGGTATATTCCTGTTAGAGGGCCGTGTCTTCCAGATCAGAGCTGATAGAGTTGCTCTAGGTAACTTGAGGTGATTTACTCCTCTACCTACCTTTCAGATCTTCATGAGCTGGGGATGAACTAAGGAGACATGACTTAGTGAAGAAGGTCAAGTCACCCCTTGCGTTCTGTGCAGTAAGTGGGCTGGGGGCCCCAAGTTCCACAAACGTACCCAAAAGGTTGGGCTGTACCAAGAGGAGAGGTATACTTACACCAGTAATCAAGCTTCCAGCAGGCTGGCAAGACTCAGGAAGCAGGCAGTGCAGCTCTGTAGTCCCAGAGACAAACCTGGAGGGTTGTACTGTATCGACAAGGAAAGAACTACTTATTATTTTAACCTTACGAAATAATAGGAGTAGCTATCATTTATTTGGTGTTTACTATGTCACATACTTTGTAAAAGGTTTTCCTAACTCTTTATATAGAGATTTATATAAGTGAATTATGCAACTATAATAATAATAGAATTCCATAACTACTGTCTGCAGCAACCTCAGGCAATCAGTACCAATTATGTCCCCATTTTTTCAATGAAAAAACTAAGATTTAGATATATTTAATAAGTTAGCTGATGCTTTTCAGATAGTATCTGAGTAGAATTCTGAAGCCAGGTGTACTGTAGAGTCCGTGCTGTTATTCACATTTATAGTTTCAAAAGCAAAGGGTGTTAAATTCTATGACCTTGATAGAATGATAATAATTAGCATTTTAAAATACTGTCTTAGTTTAATTTTGCACAACTTAGACCTCTTAACCATCTCAAAATTTCCAAATGTGCCCAACACTATCTAATATGATGAAGTTTGAGATTATTAGAAGGAACAAAGATAATTATCTTCGCATCTTTGTGCCTTAACTTTCATACTGTCTAATGTGTAATGTTGTCCTTAGTAGTGAGCTGAAAACTGTTTTCTCAATTATTTATAGAACATAACATATTCAAAAGGTAAAATTCCTCTCGTGTGGACCAGCATATTTACTAGTTTTGCTATGAAATAAGTTTATATCAACTCATTAAGCATTTATGAACCAAAAACTGTGCTTCACACTAGTTCTGGAAGACAAACTCCTATACTTGAAGAGCTCAAACTCTCTTTGGAAAAAAGTAGACAAGAAGCAAGTGATAAATGCTTGGCTCAAGGTGCATGCACATGCAGACAAAGAAAGCATTATTTAAGTGGGGAGCAAGGGAGATGCAGGGAAAGTTTAGAGGACACGTTTAAAATCTAGTTCAGATAAGTGTATATCTTATCCTAATTTATCTACTAACCACAGGAGAAAACAGGAAGGGCAAATTCCCTGCAAAAGGCCTGGTTTTAAAAGGAGGACTTGAGTTGTGAAAAAGGAGAGTGAATTGAAAGTCCCTCAGAAACATGAAGGGAATCATGATGGGAAATGAAACTGGAGATGTAGACAAGGGACCTACCAATTAGTTTTACTTCATTCTATATGCTGTTGACTTTTAAGAATGAATTTTCATTTTTAGTAAAATCCCAGCAATACTAAAGAGAATGGAATGACTGTTGACATTAAATTTTTTTTTTAAATTCCAGACCATTTATTGCCTATGTGTCCTTCTGTGTCTTATTCACACTTTAATCATAAGTTATTTAAACATTCAAGCTTCTTCAAAAACAAGAGGTAGAGGGCCATCCCCTTAGCATAGAGGTTAAGGGAGCTGAATCTCATATGGCCAAACATACTTCAAGCTCCAGCAGCTAGAAAAAACATGCTGGGCATGTATGTGTACATATCCAAAATCTCGACAGAATGGAGAAATAGAGGCAAAGGTATTACAATGTGAACATGCCCCATTGAAGAGAACGTTCTCGTTCTCTCTCTCTCTCTTAAAAACTAGCTATAAATTAGGTTAAGAGACACTAACACATACATACTGTCATTATTCCAAGGTCAAGCTGCCAAAGTATTGAGTTGTCTGAAAACTCATGATGTATTTTTTTTCTGTTTTCTATACAAAAGATGTCATGACTTTTTCTGACAACTGAATATAACTAACTGAGCATTAAGATACCATTGTAAACATTTATAAGATGGCTGGCATTAAACCAAATAATTATTCTTTTTAAAAGTTTATTTATTTGTTTATTTCTTCCATAACAGAAAAAATAAAAAAAGAGAGAGAGAGAGACATTCACAACAAGGCCTTTATGCACCTCTACTCCTCCCAGTCCCAGCCAACAATATGGACACCCATGTATGTGCCTGGGATGCACAGGAAGACCTTGAGATGTGAACACAAGACCTCTCCATATATCTTTAGCCTCACAGAGAGCAGAGTGTTCCTTAGCATGTTTACCATTGCACCAAAAGTCTGGCCTAATTATTCTTAATGGTGCTCCCAATTATGCAATTTACTCATGTTGGTACTAACTCAGCAACTTTGTAAAAAGTTGAAGGAGGGGAACCAGCAGTTAGCGTAATGGCTATGTCGCTGGACTCCCACGTAGTCGACCGCGGTTCGTGTCCCGGACCTGGTGGCTTAAAACTCACGCCGGGCGCGTGTGCGTGCGTGCCCAAGATCCTAAGAGGAGAATGGAGGAGAAGGGATTGCGGCGTGACCATCCCCCCTGGGGGGTGATTTCTCGCTTTCTGTCTCTTTGTCTCTCTCTGTCTGTCTG
>NW_006207133.1:761266-766484 GCF_000334495.1 Tupaia belangeri chinensis
GATGCCCATTTTTCTCTACTCGTGTGTTTCTTTCCAAGCCACCATCACTCCCCTTTAGATTCACTTTTTCACTCACAGTATCAGGTATGCAGATACTTATAAGTGTTATATTTTCCTGTTGAACTAGCCCCTTTAGTACTAGATAGTGTCTTTCTTTGTCTCTTACAGCTTTTGTCTTGAAGTCTATTTTCTTCCAATATTAGTATTGTGACTCCAGGCTTTTTGTTGGTTTACCATTTACATGGAATATCTTCTTCTAGCCCTTCATATTTAGTCTATGTATGTCTTTTTCAGTGAGGTATGTTTCTTATAAGCAACCTGTAGAGGGCTCTTGTTTTTGTTTTGTTTTGTTTTGTTTTGTTTTTTCCTTTCATTCAGTCAGTGACTTTTAATTAGAGAATTTAATCAAATGATATTCAACATTATGATCAATTTTTGTGGACTTATCCTTGCCATTTTTTAAGCCACTTTCTTGGTTGTTTTTGTTCTCTTCTTTCTAGTTGTCTCTCTTGTTTTCCTGTTATAGTATTCCCCTTGGTACTTTTTAAAGAGCTAGTCTAGTGTTAGTGAATTCTTTCATTTTTTGTTAATCTGAGAATGATTTTATTTGTTCTTGCAATTTGAAGGATAATCTTTCTGAGTATAGTATTCTTTTTTGAAACTGTTTTTCTTTTAGCATTTTAAATATGTCTTCCCATTCTGTCTTTGCCTTCATTGTTTCAGTTGAGAGGTCTGATATTATTCTAATAGGATAAGTTTTCAAAGTAACTTGATGTTTCTTTCTTGCCATTTGTAGAATATAATCTTTGTCTTTGATTTTTACCAATCTTGCTAGGATGTAATGAAGAGAGGATTTTTTTATGTTGATTCTATTTGAAGTTCTTTTTATTTCATGGATCTGAATTTCTCTATGTTTCTCTAGATTTGGAAATTTTACAGGTATGGTGTCATAGAAGAGCTTTTCCATACCTCTACCAGCTTCTTCACCTTCTTGAATACACATTATACATATATTTGAGTTTACAATGGTTCAGAATTTCCTGTATGTTATTCTCATGTTTTTGTTTTTGTTTTTTTTCATTCTTTCTAGTGGCTTGGTCTATGTTGAAGGCTTTGTTTCCAAGGTCAGAAATTCTTTCTTCTATATGGTCCAATATTCTATTAATGCTTTCAAAAGAAATTTTAATTTTTCATAATATTTTGTTCATTTCCAGAAGTTCTGTTTCATTCTTTTTTAGGGTGTCTATCCCTTTATGAAAATGGTCTTTCATGCCATGGAAGGATTTTCTCATTTCCTAGAATTGATTCTTTTTTCTTGCATCTCATTTAGTTTTATCACAATGAATGTTGGATTTTTTTCTCTAACAATTCTGTGAATTGTTTTGTGCTGTCTATTGTTGGTGAGGGGACATTGTGTACCTTTAAGAGAGAGTTATTTCCTTGTTTTCTCATGTTTCCTCTTTCTGCAATGGTTTTTAAACATCTGATGATGTAGTCACTTCTTCCTATATTTTAGAATAGATTCTGTATTATCTGAGGAAGGAATACCACCTCTGTATCCCAGGTATATTCCTGTTAGAGGGCCGTGTCTTCCAGATCAGAGCTGATAGAGTTGCTCTAGGTAACTTGAGGTGATTTACTCCTCTACCTACCTTTCAGATCTTCATGAGCTGGGGATGAACTAAGGAGACATGACTTAGTGAAGAAGGTCAAGTCACCCCTTGCGTTCTGTGCAGTAAGTGGGCTGGGGGCCCCAAGTTCCACAAACGTACCCAAAAGGTTGGGCTGTACCAAGAGGAGAGGTATACTTACACCAGTACTCAAGCTTCCAGCAGGCTGGCAAGACTCAGGAAGCAGGCAGTGCAGCTCTGTAGTCCCAGAGACAAACCTGGAGGGTTGTACTGTATCGACAAGGAAAGAACTACTTATTATTTTAACCTTACGAAATAATAGGAGTAGCTATCATTTATTTGGTGTTTACTATGTCACATACTTTGTAAAAGGTTTTCCTAACTCTTTATATAGAGATTTATATAAGTGAATTATGCAACTATAATAATAATAGAATTCCATAACTACTGTCTGCAGCAACCTCAGGCAATCAGTACCAATTATGTCCCCATTTTTTCAATGAAAAAACTAAGATTTAGATATATTTAATAAGTTAGCTGATGCTTTTCAGATAGTATCTGAGTAGAATTCTGAAGCCAGGTGTACTGTAGAGTCCGTGCTGTTATTCACATTTATAGTTTCAAAAGCAAAGGGTGTTAAATTCTATGACCTTGATAGAATGATAATAATTAGCATTTTAAAATACTGTCTTAGTTTAATTTTGCACAACTTAGACCTCTTAACCATCTCAAAATTTCCAAATGTGCCCAACACTATCTAATATGATGAAGTTTGAGATTATTAGAAGGAACAAAGATAATTATCTTCGCATCTTTGTGCCTTAACTTTCATACTGTCTAATGTGTAATGTTGTCCTTAGTAGTGAGCTGAAAACTGTTTTCTCAATTATTTATAGAACATAACATATTCAAAAGGTAAAATTCCTCTCGTGTGGACCAGCATATTTACTAGTTTTGCTATGAAATAAGTTTATATCAACTCATTAAGCATTTATGAACCAAAAACTGTGCTTCACACTAGTTCTGGAAGACAAACTCCTATACTTGAAGAGCTCAAACTCTCTTTGGAAAAAAGTAGACAAGAAGCAAGTGATAAATGCTTGGCTCAAGGTGCATGCACATGCAGACAAAGAAAGCATTATTTAAGTGGGGAGCAAGGGAGATGCAGGGAAAGTTTAGAGGACACGTTTAAAATCTAGTTCAGATAAGTGTATATCTTATCCTAATTTATCTACTAACCACAGGAGAAAACAGGAAGGGCAAATTCCCTGCAAAAGGCCTGGTTTTAAAAGGAGGACTTGAGTTGTGAAAAAGGAGAGTGAATTGAAAGTCCCTCAGAAACATGAAGGGAATCATGATGGGAAATGAAACTGGAGATGTAGACAAGGGACCTACCAATTAGTTTTACTTCATTCTATATGCTGTTGACTTTTAAGAATGAATTTTCATTTTTAGTAAAATCCCAGCAATACTAAAGAGAATGGAATGACTGTTGACATTAAATTTTTTTTTTAAATTCCAGACCATTTATTGCCTATGTGTCCTTCTGTGTCTTATTCACACTTTAATCATAAGTTATTTAAACATTCAAGCTTCTTCAAAAACAAGAGGTAGAGGGCCATCCCCTTAGCATAGAGGTTAAGGGAGCTGAATCTCATATGGCCAAACATACTTCAAGCTCCAGCAGCTAGAAAAAACATGCTGGGCATGTATGTGTACATATCCAAAATCTCGACAGAATGGAGAAATAGAGGCAAAGGTATTACAATGTGAACATGCCCCATTGAAGAGAACGTTCTCGTTCTCTCTCTCTCTCTTAAAAACTAGCTATAAATTAGGTTAAGAGACACTAACACATACATACTGTCATTATTCCAAGGTCAAGCTGCCAAAGTATTGAGTTGTCTGAAAACTCATGATGTATTTTTTTTCTGTTTTCTATACAAAAGATGTCATGACTTTTTCTGACAACTGAATATAACTAACTGAGCATTAAGATACCATTGTAAACATTTATAAGATGGCTGGCATTAAACCAAATAATTATTCTTTTTAAAAGTTTATTTATTTGTTTATTTCTTCCATAACAGAAAAAATAAAAAAAGAGAGAGAGAGAGACATTCACAACAAGGCCTTTATGCACCTCTACTCCTCCCAGTCCCAGCCAACAATATGGACACCCATGTATGTGCCTGGGATGCACAGGAAGACCTTGAGATGTGAACACAAGACCTCTCCATATATCTTTAGCCTCACAGAGAGCAGAGTGTTCCTTAGCATGTTTACCATTGCACCAAAAGTCTGGCCTAATTATTCTTAATGGTGCTCCCAATTATGCAATTTACTCATGTTGGTACTAACTCAGCAACTTTGTAAAAAGTTGAAGGAGGGGAACCAGCAGTTAGCGTAATGGCTATGTCGCTGGACTCCCACGTAGTCGACCGCGGTTCGTGTCCCGGACCTGGTGGCTTAAAACTCACGCCGGGCGCGTGTGCGTGCGTGCCCAAGATCCTAAGAGGAGAATGGAGGAGAAGGGATTGCGGCGTGACCATCCCCCCTGGGGGGTGATTTCTCGCTTTCTGTCTCTTTGTCTCTCTCTGTCTGTCTGGCGAGCGCACGCGCCCTACAGTGAAAATCTCTCAAAAAAAAAAAAAAAAGTTGAAGGAGAAAATAAATGTTGCTGGTGTTTCACAGTTGCTAATCATTAATGCTACTTTCAGCCACAGAAATGAGCTTCCAAAAAAATTATTCTACTGGCCAGTTAGGAGAACTATTGAGCATTGTGCTCAAGAGGATGGAAGACACCTCTCTAGGTGCTGAGAGTGCAAAGCAATGTTAGCCAGAGTCTTACCTTCAAGATACTTGGAATCTAGTTAGAAAGATAATGAAAAGTACAAGATAAAAGTACCAACAAGGAAGTACACATAGACCTCTGTTAGTTAGGTCAGTAAATGTGTTAAAGACACAATGGATTTTTGTTGACCCAAAGGATGTAAAGAATTTAAGGCACTTTTTTGTTGTTGTTTTAAGGAAAATGTGAAGAACAAAGAAAGGATAGGTAGTGGGATCCTAGAGGCATTTTCTGTGAAGACAAGATGGCTTCAACTGGAATGTGGGATTTTGGGTTTTTTGGGGGTTTTGGTTTTTTTTTATTTTTTTTTTATTTTTATTTTCTACATTAATTCACTATACACTATCACAACACACCAATGAATTTTCCATCCAAAATACACTGTGCATTGGTTCAATCAAGCACATCAACATACATGTTCTCAGCAAATAATTTTCCAATTCTTACATCCTGCATACCTTGCCCTTTGTCTTGCCATCCCTGATTCCCCATCCCCCACCCTCTGCTATGTCCCATCTTCCTCCTCCATTGTCCCTGGCATCCATGGTTGCCCTCCATACCTTCCACCCCCCCCATTCAATTGTTCTGCCAATGAACTTAATTAGTCTAAATATATCCAATAGCTAGCACAGCTGACACATATCTATACATGTACCCAAATCTGACCCTAGGCATAAACCCCAGTGAGTAGAATGAACATACTATAAAGTAGTACCCAGCTGTGCCCATACAGCTC